>NC_133618.1:326864463-327009463 GCF_048593235.1 Sminthopsis crassicaudata
GGATTTGCCTAAAGTCACGTGTATATATACATGTATGTGTGTGTATGTGTGTGTGTGTATGTGTGTGTATGTACGCCTAAACGAGAGTATGAATGAACTCAAGCATTTTTTTTTTCAGAGCCTGACTCTACGCATTGCACTATGCTACCTCTCTATCAATTTAGTAAAGACAGGAAAATTCATTGTTGAGTGTGCAAAGAAAAGATAGGTATGCTGATTGCCTTCCATATGCCACAATCTATCAAACCACTCACCTGAAATTGGCGACCCACTTTACTTCCAGTTTAAAAATAAATACTTTTAAAAAGTCATAAATATATGTCTGCTACCAGAGAAAAATTCCTCCTTCTAATAAGATAGGGACAACAAGTGAAATGGAATACTTGAGGGGGGAGGGACTATCTTTGCCTTTTTTTTTTTTTTTTTTTTTTTTTTTTTTTTTTTGTCTTTCCAGAGTTTAACACGGCGCCTGACATGTAGTAGGTGCTTAATAAATATTTATTTATTGATTTATTCTACTACAACTAATTGAAATGTTATGATAAAAATCATATAGTTGTGAACCTAAAAACTAGCATTAACAGAAGCCAAATCAAATAAGCAAAAAAAAAAAAAGAGTTTAATCCTGAAATTTTAATTTTTTACAACAAAGAAGCAAATAAACAATCATCAAACAAATAAAATGTTTTTGTTGTGTGTACTAGTCTAAATCTACTTGAAATACTACTGGTTTTGGCTCTGTTTTTCTTTTTCTTTCCTTGTCTTTAATAATATATGTGTAGATGTTGCTAATTAGAGTGAATAAAATTTTATTTATGTTGATGTTACCTTTGATCATATCATATATTTCATCTTTATATTTTTGGCACTATGTTGTATTATATTGTTCAGTCATATATGTGATCTTATGGATCATAACACACATAACACATATAAAATACCATGGTGTTTCTTGGCAAAGATACTGGAGTAATTGCCATTTTCTACTCCAATAGATTAAAACCCAAAAGTTAAGTGACTTTCCCAGGATCACCCAGCTAGTATCTAAGGTCACATCTGAACTCACATCCTCCTGACTCCAGAACCAGTGCTCCAGAAACAGAACTACTAACTCTTCTTGCTGCCTCCAAATTGTATTCTATTATACTGATACATTATAATTTATTCTACTGTTCTTTAATTGTTGAATATAATAGATTTTTTCTACTTTTCATGATATAAGTAGCTGTTACTATTTTGATGTATGTAAACATTTTCTTCCCTAATATGGTTTGTTTGAAATAAAATACCAGCAAAACAAAAACAAAAACAAAAACTACTACTAAATCCAAAGGAAAGGTCATTTTTTTAATACTTGTTGCATAATACCATGTTGTCCTACAAAATGTTTCTAGTAGTCTGCTGCTGCTATTCTATGAATGATGCTTTGGAGTACTTATTTCCTTATAGCTCACTCAACAATGCATTTTTATCTTTTTTTTTTAATAGTTATTAGCACTTTGTTGGGTATAAATTGATATCTTAAGATTGTCTCAATTTTATTTGCCTTATTATTTTAGAATTTGAACATCTTTTCATATGGTTGTCAATTTATATTTTCTTTTTAAATTGTTTGTTTATGTTTTTTATAGAACATGTTCATTGCTCCATTAGGGAATGTGTATCATTAGCTTCATATATTCGTTGCTTACAGATTTTGGATGGCAGGCTTTTATCTAATATATTTAATGCAAATATGTTTTTGCAACCTTTTCTTTTCATGTTAGAAATATTGCTCTATACAGTGCAAAATAATCTCATATAACCATAACTGAGAGAAAGTATGATCAGAATTTTACCTTAGGGTGCCTACATGAGAGAATTTCATGGCATTTTACCATAACTGAGGGGGGAGGGGACTGATTCCTACTTATGAGGTCATGCTCCCTTCCCTTTTCTCTCCCATTATTATGGTCTTGTGTTAAACTACACTATCTTGCCTGCCTTCTCCCAACTTTCACCATATCACCTCTTCTCTTCCAGAAGCTGCCATCTTGTTGTATTCTATACTGTCACTCCTGAATTAATTCTGCTCTTTGTGAAAAAAGTCTATTTATAGTACTAGCTTTTATTTATATGTAATCAAATCCATCAATTTTGTTTAATAGCTGATTAAAATCCCTTTTCTTCTAGTTCTAAAAGGATTTTTAAATATCTTTAGATTACCAATATAATTAGTTTATGATTATAGTGTTTTTCTTGTGATGTTCATTCTAAATACTTAAAAATCAGACTATTTGCCTAAAACCATTTTCAACATACACAAGTTACCCCAAATGAGAATGAAATCTTCCCTAGTGACCTTTGGCAATAGGAGAAATGAAGTATATAACTGTGGTGATTTAACTGCAACTTTCCCTTGAGGCAAAGAAGTAAATTAAGTGACTTCTGGAGGATCTTGGAATTAAAGCAGATAATCAAAAAGGACAGCTAGTGAGGAATTTAAAAAATATATTGTATATTACTGAACCTGAAAAAAAGATTCTTTTAAACTCTTCTCCTTCCCTACCCTCTCACCATCTAGCCTTCAAACCTATCCTAAAATTAATTATAATGGCTAAATTCTCAGTCAGGCTGAAGTTCCATGTCAGATTATTTCAGTATGAATCATGGATTAACTTTCAGTTCTCATGTTGGATAATTTAGAAGAAATTAGTGTGTTTGGCTTTGGTTTGTTTAAAAGATAAAATATCCATAGATTTGGTATCATTCACACATAACAACAGAGAGGAATTTTTAGAGAAAGAAAAAAATAGTAGTTTTTTATGTAGGAATATTCCATTAACTCATTGATTTTTAACAAAAATAATCATTTGAGAATGAGATATAATGAATTGTCCTGAATGATGTCTGTTATTACGTGATCTGGTGATAGACATCAGAAATATTTTAACTTTTTATTATTATTATGTGTAACTTGTGGTAGTAAGACAAGATCTACTTTCAATTATCTCAAAGCATTTCATTTGAAACATAAACTATGAGGTGTTAAAGGGGTTAATGGGCTTTCAACTCATTGTTAACTAATTATCTTTAAGGTGTTGTCATCACTTACTAATTGTTCGGTTTATGCCAATTCCACCACTGAGGGGTGCAGAAGTAGAGAGTAATTCATTGCTAAATGACCTCCTTTCACCTAGCAGCTGTTTAGTTAACTTAAACCATTTTTCTTATGAACACACACGTGCATTCAGATGTACACACACACAAACAAGCAAAAAGCTTTTAAGAACTTTCATCTTTTTTAAAAGGGCAGAGGAAAAAAATCAATAAACGGGTAAACTGGCCAGCAGTAGGGTATAAACTGAAGGCACCATGGGTGGCTAGGCTGTATGAGAAACAGATGTATACTCTTTGGTGATAGAGCTGGTCTTTCTATTTACTACCAAATTAACTAGCTGATGGAAAGCAATTAAAAACCAATAATTGTATGATGAAGGCCCTAAATAACAAAAGCACATAATTGTTTTGCCTTGATATCCTAGGTAAAAAAGACACCACTTTGTAGGTGAATATCTATAAATGAGATTCATATTTTACCCAACATATTCTTTTAAAAGATGGGTGATTTAATCCATTCTGAATGTGAAGAGATGTGTAGTCTTTTCTTCCATAGTGCATGTTACCATTGTCTGTATACAACTTTGTATCCATTTGTTTTCATTTCAAAGAAAAAAGTAAATTCAAAGTTAAAGATTCTTAATTTTTGCTTGGGACAAAGAATGCTTTTAGAGCTGCCAATATGGTAACTTGAAAAAGGTGTGGTTCTTAGACAATGGGCCATTATTGATATGATTAGATAATCATGTCACACTTGTAATGGTTTAGATATATTAAATATGCAAATGTTTACATCTATATATTCCAGCTCAATTAAATTTATTAAGCACTTATTGTATGCCAGGTATTATTCAGATCCTGAGAATAAGAGAGGTATCTTGGAACAGTGATAAAGAATTGACCTCAGAGTCAAGAAAACCTGTGGTTTGAAGCCAGCCTTTGACACATACTAATTTTGTGACCCTAAACAAATAACTTAGCATTTTAGTAAATACCACCGGCAACTCTCTAAGATGCTACTTTGCATTGCACATCTTAGATCCATATTAGTAAAGGAAGACTTTCAGGAGGATCTTCCTTATACATCAAGTAAGCAAATACCCATTATGTGCCAGAATAAATATAAAATTTAGAAAGATAGATGGAAAAATAGAAATAATTTCAAGCGTGAGGGGAAACACCTATTTATTCAGTTGGATCAATTAGAAAAGACCTATCTAATCATGTCTTGTAGTTCTGATACAAATTGTGTCCCTCTTGACTTTTGGGAGTGAACTCTGAAACTCTCCTCTGACAGAGGCCCACCTTTCAGGGCAGTTAAGTGGTTTCACTCAGTTGGAAACCTTGACAGGGACTAGCTGCACCCTCTGTTGAGTTGAATATTAGCCCAGCACCACTCTCAGTAGCTTGAACTTAAGTGGTCTCATTCAGTTGGAGGTCTAGGCCTGATGTTCTTATTGAGTGATTTGAAACTCCAAGATAAGTACTCACTTTTCAACTGGAAATCTAGGCCTGGGGGCATTGATCTCATTCAGTAGAAGCCCCAGCCTCAGACTTCTTATAAAAAGACAATTTTGAACTCCAAATCTCTGCAGAAGCCCAAAGTAGGATTATGCTTTACAAGGGACCTCTCTTCTTGGTACAGCTGCCTTCCAGGACTCTTGCCTGCCGTGAAGATACCCTCTTCTCAGTGATAACCTTTTGTTATTTCTCTGACAGGACCTTACCACTGAGGAATCTGTTTTCCTAGCAAAGCTGGCTTCTCAGTGCCAATAAAAATCCCTTTCCTTGCCACATTCAGATTTTAGATTTTTTGAATTCTTTCACATTGGACTTGTGCTGACCAGAGGAGATTGCTATATCAATTTTCACACCTCAATTCTCTACCAGTAGAACTGCAGCAGTTCCCCATGTTATATAATTAATGGGAAAAAAAGAACTTTCTTAGTTCTTTTAAAGCCTATGCCAATTCCCATTGCTAATTATAGTCTTCAAATTAAGAAAAATAAGAAGTAACATATTCATAGATTTAATTATAAGAGTTAGAACTCTAATTTACAAAATATATGATAGAAATGAGTTTGAAGACAGAAGAGTGGTTTGCTGGGCTTTTAAAAAAAATTGGCCATAGAACAATACTTTTATTTTATTTAATCTGATTAAAGTAGAAATGCATAGGCATTATTTAGCTGAGTCACCTGAAGCCAAAGAGAAACTGGATCACCATCATTGGACGTCATTAGAGCCAAGGAGAATCTCATTAAAAATCAATTGCTCAGGTCAATAAAACCAGTTTATTTTATCTTACTGGTATGCCTGCTGTTTTCAGTTAAACTGCACTATTGTGTACAATTCTTGGCTGTTTAGAGCAGCACATTATACAGAGCAGTCCTTTAATGATTTTCAATTTTTTCATGTTAAACTTTATAATATATGCTGCTGTTTAAGTTAGTATGACTTATTTTCTAAACCTAAGGTATCTTATTACACCATGTTAGCAATCATGATGCTATTTCTAGGCTCTGCTAATTAAATAGGTGCCTTTATAATACAAAGAATGTCTATGTAAAAGTAGAAATTTAATTCTGTGATAGTGGTCACAGTGGCTGAGTATTATTAAGCTACACAATTAATTTAAATATTACTTTTAAAAATCTGTTAATTTCTGCTATTCTCTGACCCTTATTTGTTCAGTGCTCATAGACTTTAGTGGAAGTTGTTCAAAGTAATTGAGTAGAGTTGGACTCATGTAGGGCTGTCAATTCAGAGATTGCACAGCAAGTCAACTACCAATATGCCTCAGCCAAATTTTATAAATGAGGAGCTGAAAGCACAGATCAAAAATCCGTACAAGTCACATACTGAAAGAGCAACAGAGAAGCAAGTCATTGGAGAGGATACTCAATCCCATCTGGAATCTTTTGACTGTCCTGAACTCTTTCAAATAGATTTCAGTCCAGGATTTGGTTCAGGGGCTGACTGATGTCTAAGGTCAGCAATCTCTTTGTAAGGAGTGCATAGCAATGAAACATAGAGGCTGGTGTTGCTAAAGTTTTGATATTTCTGACCATGAAATGAACTTGTCTTTTAAAAGGTGCTGGGTTGTCCACAAGTTAGCATAAAGCATGTCCAGGTTGAGACAGGGTTGTGGGGTTGGAGTGGAGATTAGAGAATCACAATGAACTCTGTTTCTTCCTGCTGGTTTGCAAAATGAAAATAAACAGGTTATCAAAGCAAGAAAAGGTTGTAGCTGTCATAAGAAGGACCTAAAACACAGTTAAGCTCAATTTAACCTGTTTTTAACTTTTCAAAGGAAATGAATAGGATTTTATATTCTGATGCTTTGAGTAAATCCTAGAAGACTGTTTGCTAAACTATTTATTCAATAACTTTTGGGGAGAACTAATATTTCATCAGTGTGATGCATTCCTAATGTGGAAACTACTCCCATCCCCAATGCAGAGCAGTGATTTGTCCCAGTTTGTCTGGGGGCACAGAAAGGTAACATGATTTATCTGGAAATCCCACAGAGTTGTCAACCACAAACTTAATCATGTATTATAATAATTTTTATCAAATTTTGGGTCAGAATTTTATAGATTTGGTCTAGTTCCCTGCCTTACAGATAAGGAAGCTGAGACATAGATCAGTCATGAAATAAACCAAAAAAGGCACGGATAATGTTAGGGCTGCAAATGGGACTTGTTTACTGATTCTCAGGTCAGGGCTCTTTCTACTGAACCTTGATGTAGATATCATTGTGGAAAACAAAGCACATGCACAAAATCTCTCTCCTAAATCAGATTGAGTCTGAGTGAAGCTGAATTAATTGGATATAATCAGAGCCCCAAAGTTCATTAGTATGAGACACTTTTATTGATGGAAATCAATGACCTATGAAAAGAGCAAGAGCAAGAAAGAGAGACCTGGGCTTCTAGTATCAGAATAGAAGGAAGAAAGCTTCTAGTAATAAACTAATAGGAGAGGAATTAGCAGTTCTCCATCAGGTCCCATTCTCAGCTTGCTACACTACAGACTTCAATGAATTTTCCTTTGGGTGAGAATCTCTCTTTTTCTCTTTTTTTCTCTGTCTCTCCCTCCCTTCCCCCCTCTCTCCCTCTCCCTCTTTCTTTCCTCTTCTCTCTCTCCTCCTAACTTTTTCTTTCTCCATCTCATGAAATGGTAAAAGACAAAGAGTAATTGAATGACTTAGGAGTTAGAAAGATCTGAGTTGGGGCATGCTGCTGACACTGATCAGTTGAATAATCACTGGTCACCTTTAATCCTCTACTCCAACAGAGATGGCACATTAGGCTTGGAATAGGGCAGACCTAAGTTCAAATCCATTTTCATACATTTACTAGTTGTGTGACCCTAGTTGTGTGTCATTTAATCTCTGCCTCATTTGGCACCATCTTCTTAGGTTATGAGGATCAAGTGAGATAATATTTTTAAAGGGATTAAAAGTGCTTTTAAAAAAATACTTGTTTCCTTCCTTCCTAATAGTGGCAGTGGCAGAAAACAACTGGTTTCCTTTCCTGATGCTGGCTATATGGTCACGACTCCCATATGGCATCAAGAGTACAAGATGTCAATTAAGTGAGCTTAAGAATACTCCTTCTAAATTTTGTTTCTTTGCTTCATCATAGATGAGTAAAGAAGGAATCCTGAGATGGATTCGTGTACTCTTGAAAAGCGTTGCAAATTTGAAAAGTAGAGCTCTTAGGCCTATTATTTGGAGCTGATTAGTAGTTATAGAATTTTTCTGCATCAGAAACAATAACCACCCACAAGATCCTGTCCTAGTATGGCTTACAAAAAGACATAGATCTAGTGTTGTTTAAAGAGTACTGAGTCAAGGTAAAAATATAACAAGTTTTGCAAATTGCTTCACATTCCCATGTTTAAGTCTCAACTGCCTGACAGAATATAATAGTTCTTATCTTAACTTGTTTAAAGTTCCTGTTAATGACAATTCTCAGAGGAAGAAATTGAAACTATTTCCACTCATATGAAAGAGTGTTCCAAATCACTACTGATCAGAGAAATGCAAATTAAGACAACTCTGAGATACCACCACACACCTGTCAGATTGGCTAAGATGACAGGAACAAATAATGATGAATGTTGGAGGGGATGTGGGAAAACTGGGACACTGATACATTGCTGGTGGAGCTGTGAAAGAATCCAGCCATTCTGGAGAGCAATTTGGAACTATGCGCAAAAAGTTATCAAACTGTGCATACCCTTTGACCCAGCCATACTACTACTGGGCTTATATCCCAAAGAAATACTGAGAAGGGGAAAGGGACCTGTATGTGCCAAAATGTTTGTGGCAGCTCTTTTTGTAGTAGCTAGAAACTGGAAGATGAATGGATGTCCATCAATTGGAGAATGGTTGGGTAAATTATGATATATGAAGGTTATGGAATATTATTGCTCTGTAAGAAATGACCAGCAGGAGGAATACAGAGAGGCTTGGAGAGACTTACATCAACTGAAGCTGAGTGAGATGAGCAGAACCAGAAGATCGCTGTACACTTCAACAATGATACTGTATGGAGATATATTCTGATGGAAGTGGATATCTTCAACATAGAGAAGATCCAACTCACTTCCAGTTGATCAATGATGGACAGAAACAACTACACCCAGAGAAGGAATACTGGGAAGTGAATGTAAACTGTTAGCATTACTGTCTATCTACCCAGGTTACTTATATCTTCGGAATCTAATGCTTAATGTGCAATAAGAAAGTGGTATTTACACACATATATTGTATCTAGGTTATATTGTAACATATGTAAAATGTATGGGATTGCCTGTCATCAAGGGGAGGGAGTAGAGGGAGGGAGGGGATAATTTGGAAAAATGAATACAAGGGATAATATTATTTTTAAAAATTACTCATGCATATATACTGTGAAAAAATTATAAATAAATGAAAAAATAAAGTTCCTGTTAATGCTTACTGAGAAGAACAGATCCTGTTTTAAGTCTGTTAATTGAAGCTAGTAGGAGTTCTTTTGTGTATAGCATTTCTTCTATTTGTCAGGAAGAAATACCTGTTTCAATCCTGATTTATCTTTTATAATTGACTAAATACCTTTCTAATATTCCCTTTTTAGAGATCCTAGATGTTAGCCAAAATGTCAAGTAATTCTTCCCAGAGCCAGTGATGGGGGAAAGGGGATGTAGAAGAAAGTGGAAAAAAAGGAGCCTAACCCCTCTCTTTGGGCCCCAACTCCATACATGGTCCACAGCAGATTAGCCCCTAGTGGAGAGAGAGAGAGAGAGGAAGTACTTTCCCTATTTAACCACTGTACTTGTTATATAGTTTTACAAGAAACAGATCTGGAGCCCAGAGAGAAAGAACTATATTTCCTAAATGACCAGAAGAACCACAAGAAAAAAAATCTGGTGTGAGTTAAGAACTGGAATTAAAAATCTAAATTCTATGTATATTTTTACTCATCCAAGAGCAGGAAGAGAAGGAAGGACAATGAATCTACTAAAATTTTGTAGTTGCTTAGGATAATTACCTGACTCCCTAGAAAGTGGTAACAGAAAGTAGATGTATATGGTTCAGTAGTTTTCAATCATTTCTGACTTTTCATTACCCCATTTGTGGGGGGTTTGAGGGCAAAGATATTGGAGCAAGTCAGGAAACCAAAGCAAACAGGCTTAAGTGACTTGCCTAGGATAACATATCTAGTAAGTATCAGAGGCCAGATTTGAACTCAGGAAAATGAATGTTCTTGACTTCAGGTCTGGCATTCTATCCACTGTAAGTAAAAGTGCTATTGCAAAGTGCATGTTTTTTTTTTTTTTTTTTTTTTTTTTTTGAGGGAGGCAATCAAGAACTCTTGGTATAGAAATCACACACTACCCATGCTCAGCTCTAATTTATCATTTTAGAAAGTTTCTTTGGTCACTGAGAGTTTGGGTGACTTGGTCACAGAGCTAATGTCAAAGAAAAGATATGAATCTGTCTTTCTACTCCCAGGATGACTGCTTCTCCCTAAGATAGGTAAAAAAAGATTACCTAAAATACAAAGTTTGTCCTCATGAAGCTTCCAGTCAGGTAATTTATGTACAAATAATTTTAAGGATTGGGTTAGGGGGTAAGCCTAGAATTTTATTGCTTTAAGTGACTTCCTAATGAGACAGAGAAGTACTTCGTAGATAAAACACACAGGAAGACTCATCTTTCTCAGTTCAAATCTTCCTCAGTATCTTTGCCAAGAAATTTGCCAAATGGGGTCATGAGCAAACAGACACAATTGAAAAACAACTGCAAAACAGAATGAAAAAATTCTCTCTACTAATACATGTTAACATATCTGCAACTTAAAAGTCTTAGAAAGTCAAAATGAGTAGAGATGTCAAATTCCCTTTGGCCATCCATCTATAAAACCTCTGAGAGTATCTGAACAAGAGTACAATGTAACTGAAAACTGTTTAACAAAATATATAAATACAGTAAAACATAGATATAATGTTAATTCATGATTTTCTAAGTCAATATGTGATCCCACAATCTGTTTCTATTTGAGTTTGAGAGTCTTGGACTAAAGTACAGAGCAGTAAGTGATTTGCTTGCTCAGGGAAACACACGTAGTCTTCATGATTCTGAGGACAACTTTCTGTTCAGTGTGCCATCCTGCCTCTCATTGCAAATGACTGTAATATCTTGCCTCTCTTGACAAATAATATAGTATAACAGAATACTGAATAAGGGCATAGTATATACCCAGTGTTATGTCAAGTCTGAAGGGGAAATGCTTAGAGATATTAGGATAGGTATTTGAATTACACTTCAAACAAAAAGTAAGATTTCAAACTGAGGGAGGGAGTGGGAGTATTCCAAACAGGAAAAAAAAATAATGTGAGCAAAAGCACTGAGTCAAAAAAGAAAAATAGAGATACATATGTAAAGAAGACAGAAAGTAGTTTAGTTTGTCTGGAGAACATAGTACTCTAACATAGTACTCTAATAAAAATTCTGTAGGTAGAGCAACATCAGGAGGTCCTTGAATGTCAAGCTAAAAATTTTAAACTATGGAGTAGATAGTCATTGGAGAGTTGTAAACAGAATAGGAGTACTATTTAGGGGGTACTTAAAGATTTTTGCATAATAGACTCCTTTGATAGCCTGATGAAACCTAAAGTCTCCTCAGAATAATATTTTTAATTGCATAAAGTGAAATATATAGGATTATATAATAAGCTAATTATATTGCTAATCAAAACATTAAAAAAAACCAAACTCATAGATACCAAGAATCCTTAATTTAGAAATTTTTAAAGCTACTTTTTCTAAATATGCTCCTATTTACAAATGGAATTGTATTAATTTTGAGCCCAATGAACAATGCAAAATTTCCTCAATGAAATCCACAATCATTCAAAAGAAAATAAACTAAATAGTCTTTGTGGAAAAACAAAGTATATGAAAAATATCTATTATTTATTGTCTGGGCTAGAACATGAAGTTAATAGGTAGACCCAACCAATTTATATATATATATATATATATATATATATATATATATATATATATATATATATATAAAATTGGACAGGTATCTCAGAGGAACAATGTACTATTCCCAGGAATGAACAGGAAGAGACCAGATGATTGCATTTGTTAAATTCTATAGTAAGTATAAGGATCTAATGCTTCTTATTTTAAAACACCCCACCTTTTAATATATAATACTGTAAGGCTCTTCCATTTTAAAGTTAGTCATCTTCACTCTTTTATTCTCCCTTGAATTTTGATCCCTCTTTGGATTTTTTTCGAGTCAATCAGGGTTAAGTGACTTGCCAGGGTCACATAGCTAATAAATATATGAGGCTATATTTGAACTTAGGTCCTCCTGACTGCAGCAGGGTTGGTGCTCTATCCACTGTGCCACCTAATTACACTAGGACTCTTTTTTCTACCTTTCTTCCCTTCCCTCAGCTTTTTAGCTTTCTTCTGTGTATTGCTTTCTCTCCTAGAATGTAAAAGTAGGGACTATTTTCTTTTTTATTTCTATTTATATCCCTAGTGCTTAGCATCTCTGCTAGCACATAGCAAAGCTTAATAAATGCTTGTAATAAATGATTGTTTACCTATCTATAGCTCTATATCAAAAAGCAACATAATTTCAGGTGAATCAAGATGTTCAGTAAAACAAAGGGTAAAAGGACAATTCATAGTGAGCATATACAGGCATAAGTATGCTTTCTAGTGATGAGAAATGGCATAAAAGATATAAAACCCCTCAACAAAAATCATATAACTATAGCAATAGATATAGAAAAGCTTTTGAGAAAATACAATATTCTTTCTTATTAAAAAAACAAACTAGAAAGTGAGAATAAATAGAAACTTTCTTAAAATGATAATTAGTAGATATCAATTATCCCCACTTTTATTAAATACTATATTAGAAATTATAGACATAAGACAAGAAAAAAAATTGAAGGAATAAAAATAGGCAAAGAGGAAACAAATCTATTACTATATGCAGATTATATGAGAGTATACTTGGAAAAACTTAGATAAGCAACTAAAAAAGTAGTTGAAACAATTAAAAAATTTAGCAAAGTTACAGGATATAAACTAAACTCACATAAATCATCAGCATTTCTATATATAGTCAATAAAACCTTTCAAGAAGAAAGAGAATAACTGCAGACAATAGAAAACACTTAGGAGTCTACCTACCAAGACAAACCCAGAGACTATATGAACACAATTATAAAACACTTTTCACATAATAAAGACAAATCTAAACAACTGAAGTAAATATTGTTTATGAATAGGCCAAGCCAATAAAATAAAAAAAAATAATCTCAACTAAATGAATTGACAATGCCATAGCAAACTATTAAAGAACTATTTTATAAAACCAGGGAATGATGTCAATCCTCTTTATAGAATTTATGGAAAGATATGGAATATATCATACCTGATGCAAACACATGGAAGAGTGGCCATCTCTACTGGTGGAAAGCTCAGTAAGATCATACATCCATGTAAATTTTTTCAAGTCTGGTTTTTGAAGAACTATTTGGATGAAATTGCAATACCTTAGTTTTTGCTTAAGATATAATTTTAAGAGATAATCTTGGCTACGTAACTTTAAAAAACACAACAGCAATATTTGGTTTTGAATGTTTCTGATATTCTGCTTCCAATCTAGAGTATAGCTATTTTATAACGGACCATCATCTTTATCTATTCTCAGAAAATTCTAATTGAAAGTATGACTATCTACATGTAATCTGTTACAGGTTTCCAATAAGAAGAGGAAGTAGTTAATATTTTCATTCTTCTGACTTTTTCCCCTCTAATACATCCTACATCTTTTCTCTGTTTAATAGAATTTTTTTTTGCTTGGGATTCAGATAAGCTATAGGTTTTTCTGAGGCTGGGGTTGTGACTTGTCCAGGGTCACACAGCTAGGAAGTGTTAAGTGTCTGAGACTGGATTTGAGCTCGGGTCCTCCTGAATTCAGGGCTGGTGTTCTATCCACTGCACCACCTAGCTGCCCCTATAGGATAGTTTTAAATACCTACAGAAGCATTTCCCGGCTTTTCAACTATATTTGGCTTTTATCCAAGGGACCATGTAACATCTAATACATTTTTGCATCATTCTAAAACATAGGTACATCAGTGGAGTAGGAGGGAAATCAAACAAAGAAAATTCTTTTTTAAAAAATTCTTAAAATTGTGGATTGTGGAAGATTGTTCTTTTAAATATAAAATTTAAATATTAAATAAATTTAAATATTATCTGATATTCTTGGTCAGAAATATTTTATAAGTTTTTATTATATTTGTTATATAATTATGCAGTGTTAGATTAATATTTATTTGTTCAGTTTTATAAGTGCTTTTAATTGAAATCCACTTATGATTTCAATGATTTAGGGAGTTTCCTACAAGGAACTTCCTCTTACAATATAAATCAGAACCACATCTAGTTTTAGAATTAGCAAAATATTTTTCTCAAAATACATTTTTGCAGGGGGCAGCTAGGTGGCGCAGTGGGTAGAGCACCAGCCCTGAATTCAGGAGGACCCAAGTTCAAATCTGATCTCAGACACTTAATACTTCCTAGCTGTGTGACCCTGGGCAAGTCATTTAACCCCAGCCTCCAAAAAAATAAAATTAAAAAAATACATTTTTGCATTATCACTTCAAGTATTAACTTCATAAAGTGTGTATGTATTAGTGGACCACATACAAAGTACTTTGCTTAAGTTAGATTTTGTTTCAATCAGAATCAAATATTATTAACCTTTTTGTATATGTCATGGACTCATTTGGTAGCATGACAAAGTCCAGGAACCTGTTCTCAGAATAATTCTTTTAAATGCATAAAATAAAATACACTGGATTACAAAGGAAACCAATCATATTGAAATACAGCTATCAAAATATTTTTAAGAACAAGTCCATGGACCCAAAGTTAAGAATCTGTGATCTAAGCAATATATAAAACTCCAAATGGTATTCTTTTATGAGCTTGTGGAGAAACTATTCATTAAAGAATGACTATTGCCAAGAATCACTATTTAGCCCCATCTAGACTATAAGGCAATTTTCCAAGGTCATTTTTGCTTTAAAAAGAAAAAAAAAACTTTTTCCCCTTCTTAAGAATTTCCTTACAATATGATCCTGAATTTTCCCCTCATAAGATTATAGTAAATTATTATTTAAACAGCATGAGTCATAGTTAACATCATTTTAAAAGCCATTCAAGCAAAAAATAGAAATTGGCTATTTGCCTCTCAAATTTTATTATAAGAAAAATTCTACTTTATGTGAATAGTGATGAGATAAGTATGCCTACTACATTTTTCTTTTACCCCTTTATGATTAAGATACATAAACCTTCACAAAATTGTGAGGTTACATCAATAATCAAGAATTATAGTGATCCAGCACTTTTCTTAAAGAAGAGATCACATCAAAATATAATTTTCTTCTATTGCTTTAACAATTCCTCACATAGTCACTTTTATTCTTTGATCCCAATCCAGAAGAGCACAATAGTCTACATCTTTGCAAATCCAAGGGCTTTATCAGTACATGATGTCATTAAATGATTAATATGAGTAATATAAGCAAACATTTTAGGTAGTCCAAAGTCTCTTTAGTCAAGTTCCAACCATCTTACTTGAGCTTATTATCATTATGTTTGATGCCACTCTGTTTCATACAGAGCTTCTGAAGGTCAAGAGTGGGGAATATGGGTGTCTAGCAGGGGAACTCTCATTTGTGAAACCTGAGAATTCTAATCCTGGAATTTTTCACTTCTGAATTTTGATGAAAATTATAACTCTGGAATTTTCTCTGAGGAGTTAACCCTAGGTCACACACCAAAACAATAATGGAGAGCACTGCTATATTTCAGGAAAGGCTATTATTAGGCATTAGGTATCCAGAGACTCCACTAGATAAATCTGCAAAATGAACTGATGAGAGCCAAATTCTACCACCAAGGAGTTTTCTGTTTAGGACTTGACTTTTAGAAAAGAAATGGCAATTGCTTTTCCTTCTTGCTTGATGAAACCTACCAAGAAAATTCCTTTGGTCTTTGGAGAATTTGGTCCTGTAGAGGAAATCTCAGAATCTCAGGTTGCCTTTAATCTGTACATAATTAAGATTAGATATGCTATATTAGATATGTTTTACCTCACTAATATTTTGCTACTTTCCTACCTGTGTGAACAAAATGGAGCATGCCAAGTTCACTGATTTTCCTCAGAGGAATTAACAATCCTCATGAAGAAGTGAAAAAGAACTATTGAACAGCGGAAATTAAGAAACAAATTGGGGAGGACCTTTCCAAACCTAGCCAGATCACAGACATACAAAGCAGCATATCTTAAAGAGGAAGCAGCTGCTTCCTTTAAGGAATAATAAAATATACCCAAAATTGAACTGGTAAAAGATCATAGGATCTTATATTTATTGCACCAAATTACTTTGAAACCTGGAATGAGGAAGATCTGAGTTCAAATACAATCTCAAACACATAATAGCTGGTGTGACAAGTAAAAGTCACCTTAGTCTCTGCCTCATTTTTCTCATCTGTAAAATGAGAATCATAATAACACCTTCTTCCTTTGGTTGTGAGGATTACTTGATATCATATTTTAAACCACTTAACACAGTACCTGGCACTTAATAAATGCTTCGTCCCTTCCCATATTTCTAGAATCTCACTCTCAAATCTAATATCTTCAGCTTATAGATGAAGCAACAAGGCCCAGAAGCTTAAATGCTTTGGCCAAACTAACACTGGTACTAAGAAGCTAGGTAGTAGCTAAGATGTAAACCAAAGTTATCTGACTCCAAGTTCAGTACTCTTACTGTACCACTAATATCAATAAGAATCAGAGAAAGGAGAGGAAAATAGTAGTATTTGGGAGGAGCCTGATCAGGAGTACTAAGGCAGTTTGTTAACCTGATAAGTACAATACAAGGATTTGCTGTCTTCCTAGGATAATTAGCAAACAATGGGAAAAAAATCTCCCAGGACTTCTCAAAATAGATAACTATTATCTACTTCTTTTGATTCACATAGATACAAATGATTCTATCAAAATGAACTTAAAAAACAATACCAAAGATTATAAAGCTAAGTGTAAAGCAAGAAACTGAAGATTATAAAATCCAAATGTTTCTTTCAAAATGAACCAAAAATATTGCCAAAGATTACAAATTTGAATCTAAGGCAAGAAACTGAAGATTATAGAATTGTAGATGATTTTTTTTTCTCACTGAAAGGCAGGGATACAGAATATAGGACATAGGGACACAGAGATACATAATTCCAATACACTGAAATCCAGGGATATAATTATACCAACTTGGACAGTTGCAGTAACATCTGGTGATGTGAGATAGTTGTACATCAATGTACTACAATGTCTCACAATTTGCACATCAACATCTAATTACTTTCTGGGTTGGCTTGTTTATTCTAACCTGCTCAGATACCAAAGAAGGCTATTATCACCACCTAGATATACAAATTCTCTTTATTCTAGGAGTAATCTTATACATTCCCCTACTCACTATTTTAGATTTTGAGCCTTCACTAATGCATTTCACTGTATACAACAAGCTACTTATAATAATCCACTTATATCTTTAACAATTTACTTAACAATAAGGCAAGGAAATATTAATTATATAGATAGTTTACATTAGAGCAAGTAAGTAAATAACAAAATGTATTATAATCCAAATATAAAACTGAATTACACTGTCCCATCAGTGCACATAATATTTGTGAAGAAGAATGGACACACATTTAATGTAGCAGAAAAATACATAAGGGAGGTTGGGGGTAATTCAATTAGAAACTGCAGTCTTTTATATTATTTGTAATTCTGAAATGTAAGTGCCATGCAAACCTGTTTCTAACTGATTGTTTCTTGGTCCTCGTCATTTTTTACCTAGCCATATCTTTTCTTCTCTACTCACATAGGACATTTAAAAGCTCTTCTAACTTAAAAATCACTTTAAAGAAGGTATTTGGTATAAGAGGTATTACCTCTTAATACCAGTTCATTTTAAAGGGAAAAAACTGAAGCTTATCAGGCTAGTTATCTGTAGGCTATACAAAGTAGACCAGTCAGTTAATTATTCACCTGGATATAATGTTGTCCAATCAGAACAAAGCTTACAGTGACACAAATCAGACAATTTTTTAAGAAAGGAAAACAAATTTAGCCAGTTCACCAAGATTCAAAGCAGTGTATAAGACTATATTTCCTGCTGCTTTTCAAATCTCAAGACAGAAAATAGAAACTTATGAGAATCTTTATCTGCCTCCAATTCTGTGTGGCAATGAAAAGTAACAGCTTATCACTGAAGCTCTTGACAAATACAATAAATTCTTTCTCCCACCAATCAATAAATACTAAGTTAACACCTTCTACATCTTAATGTTTCTGGCTACCACAGCTCTCATAAAGCAGCTTTTAATCTCCTAAGATGTCTTTAATTCTTCCCTTACTATATCGGGCTCCTCTCTTTTCAAAGACTTAAATGGGTGATGTCTTAAAAAGTAACAACTCCTCAAACTTCGAGACCAATAATCTTTTGAAAATCACAACTAGAATATATTTATGATAATTTTCTTTTTTTCAGTTTTATTCTCTTTATTTTTTGATGAAATAATAGGGATTGACTTGCCCAGAGAGTCACATAGCTACAAAGTTATGAAGTGTCTGAGGCTGGATTTGAATTCTTCTCCTCCTGATTTCAGGCCCTGTACCATCTAACTGTCCCACTTTTATCTTCTTTAGTCAAAAATAGTTATGTCAATGAGATGAGGTACCATCACTTTTTAAAGTTTTATGATCTTCATCATGGTTCTCTACCTGTATTGTATCCTTGAACTGTATTTTTATGTTCATATTTTTTCAGCTTTTTAATGAATAGAAGTTCTTGCTCTGCTCCCTTTTAAATCATAAGCCATTTACATGTAAGACATTGTTCCACATTATTTATCAGGTGATTTGAGTCTTTAAATTTATGCCATATTTAATTTTATGCCTCAAACTGTTCAAATCCCAGCTGAAAGCTATATTTCTTTATACACATATATAATTGTTTTTTAAAAACCAGTTTCTGTGGGAAAGAAGTGCTTTTCCAACTCCTTTTAAAAAGTTCAAAATATTCATCTATAATAGTGGCAATATCTTACATTCTTTGACAGATGATATTTTTCCTTCATCTAAAAATACTTTTTTGTGATTTTTCATCACTAAACTGTTCCATATGAATGGAGCAATATATTAAAGGGGTAGTATAACATAAGAAAAAGCTAATTTGAAAATGAGTAACTGGTTAAGAAGATAGTTCTGAGAATGAGAATTGAATTTCTAGACTATGGATTAAAATATAAGAAAAGTATGTATAGTGAATAGAGGGCTGAGTTTGGATCAGAAAATTCCTGCCTCAGATATTACATGCATGACTCTAGTAAAGTTATTTACCTCTCTAGGTATCCATTTTGAGAGACATATTATTTCTCTTTATATTAATAACCAATTATTGAATAGGATTAAGGTTATTCCCCTTTCTGTTTTTTCATTCAGAAATCATCCCCTTGGAAATTAGTTGATAGTTATTGTTTGTTCTTTGTTCTTAAAAAGGACTATGACATCAAGAGGACATGACCATAATACCATAGATCTAAGTGAGGGTGGGCTGTGCAAAGTCATAAGCTTCACTTTCTCTTCCAGAACCATCTGGGCCAAGTGGCAAAATATTATGTAAGTTATTGAGCCAACATCTAAAGGGCAATATTGATGATGAGACTGGATTAACTTTCTTTTTTTTAACCTTTCTTTTTTTAATTTTTATTTTATTAAATTAATTTTATAATTATAACATTTTTGACAGTACATATGCATAGGTAATTTTTTACAACATTATCCCTTGCATTCTCTTCTATTCCGAATTTTCCCCTCCTTCCCTCCACCTCCTCCCCTAGATGGCATGCATTCCCATACATATTAAATATGTTATAGTATATCCTAGATACAATATATGTGTGCAGAACCGAATTTTGTTGTTGTTGTTGTTGTTGTTATTGCTAAGGAAGAAGTGGATTCAGAATGTAAAAATAACCTGGGAAGAAAAACAAAAATGCTAACAGCTTACACTCATTTCCCAGTGTTCCTTCTCTGGGTGTAGCTGATTCTGTCCATCATTGATCAATTGGATCTGAGTTAGATCTTCTCTTTGTTGAAGATATCCATTTCCATCAGAATACATCCTCATACCGTATTGTTGTTGAAGTGTATAATGATCTCCTGGTTCTGCTCGTTTCACTCAGCAACAGTTCATGTAAGTCTCTCCAGGCCTTTCTGAAATCATCCTGCTGGCCATTTCTTACAGAGCAATAATATTCCATAACATTCATATTCCATAATTTACCCAACCATTCTCCAACTGATGGGCATCCATTCATTTTCCAGTTTCTAGCAACTACAAAAAGAGTCACCACATTTTGGCACATACAGGTCCCTTTCCCTTCTTTAGTATTTATTTGGGATATAAGCCCAGTACTAGCACTGCTGGATCAAAGGGTATGCACAGTTTGATAACTTTGATAACTTTTGGGCACAGTTCCAGATTGCTCTCCAGAATGGTTGGATTCTTTCACAACTCCATCAACAATGTATCAGTGTCCCAGTTTTCCCACATCCCCTCCAACATTCATCATTATTTTTTCCTGTCATCTTAGCCAATCTGACAGGTGTATAGTGGTATCTCAGAATTGTCTTAATTTTCATTTCTCTGATCAGTAGTGATTTGGAACACTCTTTCAGATGAGTGGAAATAGTTTCAATTTCATCATCTGAAAATTGTCTATTCATAGACTGGATTAACTTTCTCCTCAATCTTGTTTAAAAACCTACCCAAATGGGGAAATCCATAATGTACCTACTCAGGTTTCAATGGGGTTACAGGTGGGGTCCTTTGTTTAGATTGTGGTGGGGGTGAGGGATGCTCTGAGAATAAGAGTGACATAATCAAAGTCCCCTCCCTCCAGCCCCTCATTAGAATAGGTCTACCTTTCCTTATAACATTCATTCTTCTTATTAACTAATCAGAATTGATTAACATCTGTTGGGAACCAACACTCTTCCAAGAGCTTATAAGTATCTATAGGCTACCATGATCCTTCTTTTGTATACAAGAGATGACCAAGTGACCATTTTTTTATTATTTGCTAGCCATAATTAATAAAATTATTAATTGCCTAGAAATTATGGTTCTCATACTTTTATTACCTTACAGCTTCTTTATATATAAAAAGAGGGGGTTGGACTCAACGGCCCAAACATGTCTTCCGACTCTAAATCTATGATCCAGTACAGTACTCTTGGTCTAGGATAAATTGTATCTAACAATGGCTTTTAGGAATTGATTTGCTTAGTGAAATGCAAAGCTATTCAAAATTACTTTAAATTATAAAAGATTGGGGAAGGGAGAAAACTGCCTAAATACATACATACATATATAATATATATATGTATATATATATATATATATATACATATATATATATATTCACTAAGATATAGATACTGTCACAACCCCCCCCCCAAATCCTAGAAACTATATGGAAAGAATTGCCATTGGAAATAACCAGAAAACTACAGGAGAAAAAATCCAAGGAAGACACCATAACATCAAAGGTCTATTCATAAGTGTACAAATGTTAGGCAGCAAGTTAGAGGACTCTATCAATCAATAACTATTTATTAAGCATGTGCCATGTTCTAAAAACTATGCTAGAAGTTGGAGATAAAGGCTGGATTTATAATATTATTGGTATAGTGAAGTCCTAGGTGAGGATACTCCCTCTACTAATGAAGGTCAACACTTTCTTTGCATACTTATCCCTGCCACATCACAATTTTCCCCATTTCAAGTTTCAATATATCATGAGTTGGCATAAGAAATTAAAGGGGAATTTTGGGGGAAGTCTCAGATGACACACAAAGGCCAGCAGATGATATGATCAAATATCTTTAAATTTTTCAATAAAATATTGTTAATACCCTAAAAAAGAAAAAAATCATATTTCTCTGCTACAAAAGGAAGGTCAAACTTTTTTTCATAAATTTTCTAGATCAAAAGATTGCCACACTCCTAACCCTCATTATGTGGAGGGAATCCCTATAAATATAATTTTTGAGAGTTTCCTAGAACAGAGGTGCCAAACCTACAAGGTGTGGCTAAGTCAGATTAAAATGTAATTTTAAAATGTTTAACATAATAGATAAAAATATAATATAAATAATATAAATTTGTAGTTTTCTAAGTCAATAGGCAGCCAATAGGGATCTATTTCTGTTTGAGTTTGACACCAAATTATATTATTTGCACTGTAATAGTATCAATATTGTCAGAGGGAGGACTTGAACCTAAGTCTTCAAGACCAATTCTTCATTCATTGTATCAAGCTGCCTTTTACTAGGCATTGGAGATACAAAGAGAAAAATTCACCAGGCCCTGAACTAAAGGAGAAAACTCTGAATTTCCTTGGAAAAAGGAACTAAATAAAACTCATTTTGTTAATTGTTAAATGGACTACTCAGCTTCTTGTTTTGTTCCAATTTCAATTCTGAATTATAATTTCAAATCTGAATTACCAGACATACCTAGTCAGTTCTGATCCAATACAATAGCTATGGAGAAAATGAATTGGAGTGGGGAGAGTGAGGTAAGGACACGAAACAAAAGATACTAGAACAGGTAAGAAGTGATGAAAGCCTAAATTAGGGTGTTAGCTGTGCCCAGAGAGGCAACAAATGTGAGAGATATTGTGGCAATAGACACATTGCCAACTGATTGCTTATGTACAATACTGTAAGGCTTGGCTAAAAATTTATCTTTAATGTGGAAAAACAATGATAAAAATTGTTTACCTTGATAACAAAGTCACACAGCCTCCCCAAAATTATATTCTAATGCATTTAAAGAAATGCAGATGTAATTGCTAAACCAATCTCAAAAACATTTGAAAGATCATAGAGAATATACACCATAAGACTAGATAAAATCAAATATCTCAATTTTCAAAAAATAGAAGAGAATGGAATCTGTATATTATAGATCAGTGAGCCAGATTTCTAAAATGAATCATTCAAGAAGTAGTTAATGGATATCGGGAATAGGAAATAGTCATCTTATAGAATCAGCAAGAATACTTTTAGAACAGGTTATGTCAGAATATTTCTTTTTCTGACAATATTACTACAGTGGTATTTTAGGGAAACAAAGAAGATTAAATTTAGCTTATATTAGCTAATTATTATTATTGGCTATTACTATATAATATCTACAATATAACATTTGTCTTAATATTATTAGCTAATTAGCTAACATTATTATGTTAATAAAGTATTTCATAATAGTACCATGGAAAAGATAAAGAAATATAAACTTGATAATGCAGTTGAATGGATTTCTAACTGATTTAAACCTTAGAATGCCAATAAATAGTCACTAATGGTTCTGTGTCATTTTGACAAGTAGTCTCTAATAGAGATCTGTGAAGTTTAGCATTTTTAGATGTAATGGTGCTAAGATAGAGTACTTATTAAATTTTCAATTGATATAAAAATAAGAGGGATATTCAGAGAATCAGTATCAAAAAATGGTCCTTATAAACTAGAACACTCATTGTGATTAAATTTAATAGAAACAAATAGAAAGCAGACAATGTGTTACAGTAGGAAAGATCTGGATTTAGAATCAGGAATCAAGCTTTAAACAAATCATTTAGCCATTTTTGTAAGGCTTGTACTAGCTAATTCTAGAGTCTTTCCCAAGTCTAAATCTGTAATCTCTTTAGAACAGTGATGTCCCAAAATGGGACATATAAGACAATCTTTGTGAGGCTTCCTTTTTAGCAGATAGCCATTAAAAACAAGCATTAAAGGGAACTGAATTTAATCACTTGACCACTAAATTGCAAAGTATGAAATCACGATTTCAAAATATATTGAAACATATTCAATAGCATTATTTTGATAAAATATCATTTTAATAATATTTAATGAGATAAAGTATTTTACATTATCAATGAATAAAATGGAAATTATTTTAAATATCTTTTATAATTTCTTTTAATGTATGTTTTAAAATGCACATAATAAGTTAACATAGTAGTGTTACATGAACTGATGCTAAGTGAAATGAGCAGAACCAGGAGATCATTATACATGGCAACAATAAGACTATATGATGATCAATTTTGATGGACATGGCTCTCTTCAACAATGAGAAGATTCAAACCAGTTTCACTTGTTCAATCATGAAGAGAGCCATCTACATCCAGAAAGAGAATCATGGGAACAGTGTGGAACATAGCATAGCATTCTCACTATGTTGTTGTTTGCTTGTATTTTGTTTTCTTTCTCAGTTTTCCTTTTCCTTCCTTCTTGATCTGATTTTTCTTGTACAGCAAGATAATTGTATAAATGTGTATACATATTTTGGATTTAACATGTATTTCAATGTATTTACATGTATTGGACTACCTGCCAGCTGGGGGAGGGAATGGGGAGGAAGGGAAAACTTGGAACAAAAGGTTTTGCAAGGGTCATTGTTGGAAAAAATTACCCATGCTTATGCTTTGTAAATAAAAAATAAATAAATTAAAAAAAAACATGAATATGGTTGAGTAGTTCTTTAAGAACACTGAAAAAATGAGAAAAATACATAGAATGATTCTACAGAATATAGAGGTGTCATCACTGATTTATTTTATCTTCTTTTAAGAAAGCTTTTAACAAATAGATTTTTTTTCTCATATTTAAAATAGGAATAATAATAGAAAGTACTTAAGTGAGATTTCTATAGTTCTTTGTCAAGTTAACTGTAACTTTGAAAATGAATCATAATTATGCCAATATAACACAGATTTTTCAAAGGGAAGAGCTAAACCTTTTAACTGTTCTTGAATTTTTGATGATTGATTGGAAAGGGCAATTACACTTTTATGCATTTTTTAAAAATTAATTTTAGTGAATTTTGCTTTGTAACTAAAAGATGCTCTTATTTGAGCACATCTAGCAAAAATATCTCTTTTGGATTATTCAAGAAGCATAGTTGTAAAGATAGGTATGTGAAAAACATATCTAGAAATCTTGAGATTTTCTTCCTTTTTCACATTTTTTGAGTTATTGACATTTGGCTGATGACCTATCATCCAATTCACATAAGAAGCTTTAAAGAAATAATAACAGGAGCCATTATTCACCAGAGTACAAAATCTCCCTTATATTCTTCTGTCCATGATTCTAGTTCCCCACCCTTCTTTGTTAGTTTAGAGAGAATAATAGTAGGCAGTTTCTTAACTTGTTTTCCAGAGCACAGAAAGGCTTAACATAACAAAATTTTATAGTTCTTCCCTAAGAACATATATTACTTTAACAAAATAAAAATACCTTCCCCTTATCATGCATTTTTCTTTTACGTATACAATTTGCCTGACGTATTGGAGTAATATTCCATGGTTTCCTAGGACTTGGGAGTTTATGGCCCTTCTGTGGCAGATCAGACTAAACATAACTCATTCATAGCTACTTGGTGTTCTGGGAAATAAGCCCCTGATCTTAAATAACTATAGTGTGACCTCTGTAAAATATTATTTATGATTTAAAAACTACTATTATGTAGCTATCACAATGTGCCAAATGTTATAAAACAAACACTAGTCAGCAAATAGTGCAATTTACTGTTCTGCTCATTTTTGCTTTTGTTTCTGGATATTTCCCTACAAATGCTAGTGCTGTGTATAAAATGGCTTTCTTCATAGCAAACAAAAGAAATGAGGTCTGTATGCTTTTACACTATAGATTATGGTTTACCACAGTAAATGAAAAAAATGTTCTTCAATTGAAACATGGAATAAAATTCCATCTACAACAAAATGCAGTTAAATATAGAGGATATTGATTAGCATTAAGCATGGAGCCGTGTTCCATATGATCAATAGATTAATATAACTCATCTGCTATTCATTTCTATAAATTGGTTTGCAGAGTACAGAAAAGCTTATTTGCATATTTAGGATATCCAAGAAACACCCTGAGTTCAAAGTTCACCATATTCAAGCTGTTAATATAGTTAACTAGATATAAATAGGTATCTATGTGTGAATGCAATATGCACATATATATATATATATATTCAAATGCATATACACATAGAACTCAATTCATATGTTTATTGTATCTACAAAAAGTTACAAAAAGAATATTGTAACTGAGGTTCCCCAAGTAAAAAAAAATTTAGGATCTCCAGAATTAACCGCCTCTACTCTACTTCTGCACAGTGCATATGATTCAAAGTACCAGTGAAGATCATAGAGTCAAAGGCTGCTGTGAAGGATGGTTTTGTTTTTTCACACTATAGCAATTTACTTCATTGCTCCTTAAGTCTGGGTTCCCACAGCGCCAATCTTGAATCAGAAATTCTTTGGCTTGGTCTATGAACTTACCTCACTCTAATACTACTACATAGGAATTGCTAGCACCCAGCTCTACATGTGTCAGTTCTCCCTCTCCCTCCTATCCCCTACATTAGTGCCATAAATTATTTCAAACTACCCACCTCCTAAATCGATGATGCATTAAGAAAGTACTAGAAACATTTAGGAGGCTAAAGGAGAAAATTTGGCAGCCACAACCACAAAATCCCAGTGTATTCATATGCATTCATATACACACAAAGACATAGTAAACCTTTCTCCTAGATTTCTCACTAGATTTTTGCATGTCTCTATGATCCTCAATTCATATTTATGTAAATGGTATAATAAATATCATCACTGGGTGATATAATGGAGTAATTTGTCCTTCTACAAATGTATAATTACCAATAATATGAAAAGCATATTAGTAAATATGAGCTAATTTCTCCTTATGAGATTTAGGAAATAATGGAATTCATTTTTCTGTATGTTATGCTTCTTAAATCTTCTTAATCCTTAAATCCATATGTCCTTTCAAAAAATTGTTATTAAAAGTTAAAGATGGGGGGGTGAAAAGCAAAAGAAAATACTTTGACTTGCACTATTTGTTAAAAAAAAGGGGGGGAGGGGAATCAATATCCCATGACTTGTTACAATTTGGATTGTTAGCTAAAATGTGGAAATGCTCTTTCTAATTTAAACTTCTACTCTCATCTTTAGATATTTTCAGAATCAATCTAAAATATTTGTAGTATGCCAAGTAAAATTAGCTTTAAAAAGCCAGATTAGTGGAAGAGTAGATTTCTATGTCTTGATAAGACTAACTAGATGGTGTTGCACTGGGCTTTAAAAAAAAGGAATTATAAAAGTCATTAAAATTTTCTTCAGAAATGTTGCTTTACCATTTTAATGGGAGCTGTATGGGATTGAGTTAAGTATAAGATTTTTTATTAGATCTCTGACAATAATAACTTTTCTATCTAATAAGGACAATAAACCAAGGGACTCAATATCAGAAGATGCTATATTAATTTGTTTTAATGACAAAAATGAAGAAGGGAAAACTGCTCATTTACCAGGAAACAGGCAGGGTTGAACTTGGGCAGAACTACAAAGAAGATGAAATTTGTCATTTTCTGAGTTTCTACCCTTTTAGTTCGCCTGCCAATCCATTGCCTTCATGTACCTCCAAAGGCATCCAAGTAATATCAATACATCTGAAATCCCTATCCTTTCTTAAGATTCTGCTCAAGACTCAACTCTTCTGCAATATCTTTTCTGATCTTCCTGGTTAGAACTCATTCAAGCCCCTTGCAATTGCCTATTGACCCAACTCATCAAAGCAAGATAGCCTAAAATAAGAAATATTGAAGGAAGAATATACATGAATATTAAATTGGCTACTGCATCTATATTAAGTTTTACAGTTTCTAGACTGAAACAAGATCATTAAATGTCAAATTAGAAATTCAGGCCATAAACATTTTAAGATCTTTGCCACCATTCTTCTTTGTTTTGCCATTAAACCTTTTTATGAAATAGGTTCCTGTGTTCTGCAGAAATTTTTCAGACTCTAGCTAAACCCAAGAACAAGTTCAAAATCAGTCATGGGTAAATCAGACTGTCTACCTTCATATTCTTCTTCTCTTCTTCTCTTCATGCTCTCAACTAATTACAATAGTCAAAGATCTCAAAGTGAAGACCTAAGAGTAACGTTAATAGAAATACTTTTTTACTACTCTAGAGCCCCTGAAAAGAGAGGAAAATTGATGAAGTTTACATGTTAAGAGATGAAAGCTTTACTTTTCAAAAGAGGAAGTGCTGCTTTGGAGTTGCTATGTCCCATGGATCTAATGCATACTTGTCGCTAGGCCTCCTGAAGCTTCAGTCACTATGAAGAATATACTTCAATAAATCTTATTTGGATCAGAGATTTGCGCTAGAAGGGATAGCCATTTACTTTAATCTGTTCATTTTACAGATATGGAAACTTAAGCCCAGAGAAGTCAAGACATGGGCAGGATCACATACATGGAAGAACTGGAATTTAAATTCAGATCATCCGACTTCAAACCCAGAAATCTTTCTATTGCACCATGCTTCCTGTATAAATTTTGTATGTTGAGTTCTTTCCTTTTCCCTTTCTAGAACAGTTGCTGACTTAGCATAAAATCACTCATTTGAAGAAGCCAATAAATATGCCAATAAATAAAAAGTAAAATGTGAAGTGGAACTTGTTCATTTTAACTTTTTAGTTTAGAGGAAAGAAATCTTACAAACTCCAACAGGGTTAATATGTTCTATAGATGCTAATGTTCTCTCCCTTGTGAAAATACATTAATATGTTTTTGGTTATTTGTTTAGAAATTGCACCCAACCCAAAGAGATTTTAAAGAAGGGAAAGGGACCTGTATTGCAAGAATGTTTGTGGCAGCCCTCTTTGTAGTGGCCAGAAACTGGAAACTGAGTGGCTGCCCATTAATTGGAGAATGGCTGAATAAATTGTGGTATATGAATATGATGGAATATTATTGTTCTGTAAGAAATGACCAACAGGATGATTTCAGAAAGGTCCGGAGAGACTTACATGAACTGATGCTGAGTGAAATGAGCAGGACCAGGAGATCATTATATACTTCAACAACAATACTATATGATGATCAATTCTGATGGACATGGCCCTCTCCAACAATGAGATGAACCAAATCATTTCTAATAGAGCAGTAATGAACTGAACCAGCTACAACCAGCCAAAAAACTCTGGGAGTTGACTATGAACCACTACATAGAATTCCTAATTCCTACATTTTTTACTTCCTTCACAAGAATTGTACACTGTTTCAAAATCCGATTCTTTTTGTACATCAAAATAACTGTTTGGACATGTATACATATATTGTATTTAACTTATACTTTAACATATTTAACATGTATTGGTCAACCTGCCATCTGGGGGAAGGGGTGGGGGGAAGGAAAGGAAAATTTGAAATAAAAGATTTTGCAATTGTCCATGCTGGAAAATTACCAATGCATAAAATTTTTGTAAAAATAAAAAAAATTATATATATATATATATATATATACACACATACATATATAAAAAACTATATATACATATATACATATGTATATATATACATATATACATATGTGTATATATATATATATACATATATACATATGTATGTATATATATTATATATATAAAAAGAAATTGCACCCAATTCCCCCTTCTAGTAAAATGTAAACTCCTTTAGTTCAGAGATCATATTTCTGGCATAGTAGCCATATTCCTTCCCTTTTAAAACTATCAAGGTATACTACCACTCTGACTATACAAAAACAAGGAGGTTCCCAAATTATCAATGGGTTGTATTCCAAACATTTGCTTTTAAATTCATTGTTCCACATTTAAAAATATTTTCTATTGTTAACACCAGTTTCAATAGCTTTAATATTTAAGACTAGGAGGATAAATATGCATTTACATGTATATACACATATATTTCTATATTGACACACAAATATTAAGCACACTTTCTGTGTGTATATATCTGTGTCTGTGTTCAATAGAGACAGAGAAGCAATTGTTTTGAGATATCAACAGTTTATTAAATAAACACATTTTAAAAACTACTTTGAGTCTCAGAACAGAATATTTGATTAATCAAATTGCAATTTTGGTAATTACAAGGAGATAATCAAAACATACTCCTGGATTGCCTTAAAAATCAAAAGATGGGAAACAATCAATAAATCAACATTTATTAAGTTCCTACTATGTGCAAGACACTGTTAAACACCAAGGTTACAAAAAAGAAACAAAAGGCAATCTCTGCCCTCAAGAAACTCACAATCTAATGGAGGAGCAACATGTAAACAAAAATTTACAGACAAGTAGCACATAGGATAAATAAGAAACAATAAACAAAGGGAAGTCACTACAATTTATAGGAGTTAGGAAAGCCTTCATGAAAAAGATGAGATTTTAGTTGGCACTTAAAAGTCAGGGAAACTAGTAGACCAGAGATGAGGAGTAAACATGAGGGACAGTCAAAGCAAATACCCAGAGGTGAAAGATGGAATGTTTTGTACAAGGAAAAGCATTGGAGAGTACAAGATTTAAGAAACTTTAAAAGGTGGAAGAATCTAGATATAAAGGACCTTGAATACCAAAGCATTCAAACCAAATCGTTTTGTATTTGATCCTAAAGATAATAGAGAAACACTGAAATTTATTGAACAGAGTGGTGACATGATCAGAACAGTTTTTTGTTTAATTACTATAGTGGCTGAATGGAGACAGATGAGCCACAGGCAGACCCACAAGCAGGCTATTACAATACTCAAGGTGAGAGGTGATTAGGATTTGCAATAAGTTGATGGCACTGTCAGAGAAGAAAAGTGAGTATATTTTGAGAGATATTTGCAAAGGTAAAATCAATAGGGCTTAGGAACAGATTGGATTTGGGGGTGGAAAGGTGGAAGATTAAATACTGAGGTTAGCAAACAGCAGTTTATTACATTATGGCTACAACGGTGTTAGGAGTAACATGAAATAATTAGGGCAAGATAGACGGTAGCCAGACTGTGAAGGGATTTAAATGCCAAACTGAAGAGTTTATAGTTTATGCTAGAAACAAGTAGGAGTCAGTAAAAATGCCTCGATACATTTAAATTGTGTTTTGGAAAAATTATTTTGGCAATGATCTGGAAGCTATTTTTGGAATAGGGGAAGCACTTGTGGAGAGTACTTAGAAAGCAACTGTGATTGCTTAGGTGAGAAGTAACATGGGCCTGAACAAAGGTATGCTGTCTGATGGGCAGCATCAGTCAGCCAGCAAAGCTTTATTAATTGTTTTCCATGTGTCAGACATTGTGGTAAACACTGGGGATACCAAGAAAATTATTTACAATAATTATGTTAGTAAGGACCATGGATTCTAATGGGTAATACAATACGTTAACTACCTAGGTACCTATAAGATACACACACAAACATACACACACACATTCACACGATAAAGCTAATCTGCAAAGTGAAGGCATTAGCAGCTGGGGGAGACTTGGCAGTTAAATATAGGGTAGATTGGCTTGGGAAGAGAATTGAGGCAAGGAGACCAGTAAAAATATTGGAGTATTCCAGGAAAGAAGTCATAAGGACTTGAATGAGGGTTGTGTTATGAATGGAAAGGTGACATATATGAGCTATTACAAAGGTAAACATAATAAGATTTAGTAACAGAGTGCTATGTGACATGAATAAGAATAAAGATATTTAGATTATGAGCCCGGGTCCTTGGGAACATAGTTGTGCCCTTGACAATAACAGAAAATTTCAGAAAAAATCAAGATTTAAGAGAGAAGATAATGAATTTTGTTTTGGACACAGTGATTTTGAGGTGTCTATGGCATAACCATTTAAAAGGCAGCAGAGATTTGACACTGGAGAAAGAGTTTAGGGCTACAGGAGATATTTCAGCTTGATAGTATAAGGAACTTTTTAATTGAACCTTTTTACTTTCAAAACATATGCAAAGATAATTTTTCAACATTGACCCTTGCAAAACCTTTTGTTCCAATTTTTCCCATTTCCTCCCATCTCCTCCCCTAGCTAGCAGGTAGTCCAATATATGTTAAACAGGGTAAAAATATATATAAATTGAATATAGGCATACATATTTATACAATTATCTTGCAGCACATAAAAAATCTGATCAAAAAGGAAGAAAAATGAAGAAAAAATAAAATTCAAGCAAACAACAACAAAAAAAATTAAAATGCTATGCTGTGATCCACACTCAGTTCTAATAGTCCTCTCTCTGGGCATCACAAGATCATTGGAACTGGTCTGAGTCATCTTATTGTTGAGAAGAGCAATGTCTATCAGAATCGACTATTGTATAATCTTGCTGTTCCATGTACAATGATCTCCTGGTTCTGCTCATTTCACTCAGCATCAGTTCCTGTAAGTCTCTCCAGGCCTCTCTAAAGTCATCCTGCTGATTGTTTCTTATAGAACAATAATATTCCATAACATTCACATACTAAAATTTATTTAGCCTTTCTCCCAAATGATGGGCATCCACTCCATTTCCAGTTTCCTACCACTACAAAAAAGGGCTGCCACATTTTTGCACATATGGATCCCTTTTCTTCTTTTAAGATATGAGGAACTTTTTGAAAGAGGAACATGAGCTTTTCCCTCAGTGCAGATGCAAGTGCAAAACTGAGATATTAAAAGCCAATTAAGTTTTTTAAAATTTTATGCTGCATTAAAGTATGTATGTATAAAACTAAATAAATCTCAAAGGGAAAATTATCACAACCATATTCTTAATTATTTAATACTAAGGCTTTCCTTAATTTTTTCTACATTTGATCAAATCCAAAACACATATCTGAGTGCCTACTATGTTGTGACATATACTGTAAGATATGAGAGCTTTATAAGTACATATTCTACATTACATTAGTCAATAAGAAAATTGTTCAACCTTTCAATTGATACATTAAATTCTGTCAAAAATAGGGAATATGATCACAAATTGCCCTTTATGAGTTTAAGATCAGAGTAAAAAAGAATTAAACACAAACTAGATATTATAAGAGATATTATAAGGGAAGGGAGTAGCCAAGATGGCAGATTAGGGACAACCTTCCAGCTTATAATTTTTCTAATATTTCCCTCCAAACAACTTTCAAACAATATCTCAAATCATACTTTTGAATGGCAAAGCCAACAAAAATTCAAGATGGGATGTTTTCCCAGTCTAAGAAAAGTTAAGAGTTTGGCAAGAGAAGTCTTTGACACCTGTCCAGAACCCACATACATGGCAGCTATGGCAGTAGCAACAACACAATAGTAAAAGTAATTCATTTGGACCCCTACTCTATTCCAATCAATATTAATCAATTTGATAAAATCATATCAAAGTTCTATATATAAGGTCCCAGAGCTGTGAGCTGCAGATTCAGAACTCACTTGCTTAAAATATAGGAAAGTAAAGGGCCCTCCACACTTGTTTTTGCCTTGTGATGGTGACCACACCCAGGATAGCAGAGATCATAACTACATGGAAAGTTCTCCAAAATATTTTTCTATCTCCAATATCCAATAAGTGGAGCAGATGAGAGTCTTATGACCACTTAGGTCAAAGTGATAGCTTATACCATTTCCTCCTATCCAATTTAAGGAGAAGCCTGTCCATCTTGTGTAGGGATATTCCTTACTTTACCCAACTTTCTGACATGTTATTTTTTCATTCAATGGAATTATTCTATATTTGGAATACAGGTTCCAGAATGACTGGACACATCCAGTCCTATAAAAATAGGGCTCTGACTTGCATGAACTGATACTGAGTGAAACGAGCAGGACCAGGAGATTGTTGTATACTTCAGCAACAATAGTATATGGTGATCAATTCTGATGGAGGTAGCCATTTTCAACAATGAGATGAACCAAATCAGTTCCAATAGAGCAGGAATGAACTGAACCAGCTACACCCAGTGAAAGAACTCTGGGAGATAGCTATGAACCACTTACATAGAACTGCCAATCCCTCTAATTTTGTCCACCTGCATTTTTGATTTCCATCACAGGCTAATTGTACAATATTTCAAAGTCCGATTCTTTTTATACAGCAAAACAACTGTTTGGACAGGTATACATATATTGTATTTAATGTATATTTTAACATATTTAACATGTATTGGTCAACCTGCCATGGGGGGGGGAAGGAGGGGAAAATTAGAACAAAAGGTTTAGCAATTGTCAATGTTATAAAATTATCCATGCATATATCTGGTAAATAAAAACTATTAATAATAAAAAAAGAAATCAACAAATGCTAAAAAAAAAAATAAAATAAAATAAAAATAGGGCTCTGGAAAGAGAAGGCATTTCGGATCATGAGGAAGATCTGAGGTCCACGCCTTGGAGGGACTATGGCTCAGAACTCTGCCTAGTCTCTTTTAATGCAGGTGGGATAATTTTATCTCCAGCAGTAGCAGCAATAAAGAGAGTTTCGGGAGCTCTCAGCCTAGAGACAGTAAGGGGTTGGAAAACTGGTCAGAAAAAAAATTATAGGGGCCCATTTGCAGGCACTTGGTACTGTTGGCACTGAATGGCAGTGCTGTCAACAGAGGTTCTGGATTGTAGTTCCAGGATGGAGAAGAATGCTAGTGGTCAGTCACAAAGGAACAGGGATTCTGGTCTCAGTTCCAAGGCAAAGAAAGCACTAGCCCTTGCAGTTGTAAGGATCTGGGTACCCTTCCTTGGTAGAGAACAGAGTATAGACTAGAAGAGCAATAAACATACCAGCTTGGAAGCACCAAAAACTTGGGAGACTCCCAGAACTTGCTATGAAAACAGAAGCATAAATAAACCGGAAACTTGGAATATTGTGCCTCCTCAAACTCAAGTGAGCAGAATCTGACTTTAACATAAAGTTCAAAGTCAAGAAATAAGATGCAATAGCGAACAAACCACAACAGAAAAAGAATCTGACCATGAAAAGCTATCATAAAACTGATGGCAGGGAAGACCAAAACATTAACTTGGAAGAACAATGTGAAAATAGTTGCAAAGACAAAAAAAAAAAAAAAATTCTAGTTGGACCAAAGTCCAATAAGAATTCCAGGAAGATTTTTTTGTTTGTCTGGTTTTTTTTAAATTTTAGAGGGAGAATCATGAGTGGTAGAGGCAAAATTTAGGGGGAATAAGTGTTACAATAAAATTATGAAAAAAAAAGTTTGGCAAAAAGAGAGACAAAAAATACTAAAGAAAATAGAATCTTAAAAAGCAAAATTGGCTTAATGGTAAAAGAAGCACAAAAATTCACTGAAGAAAAGAACTCCTCAAAAATGAGAACTGGACAAGTGGAAGCTAATAACTCCATGAGACATCAAGAATCAATAAAACAATGTAAAAAGAATGAAAAAAATTGGAAGAAGATGTGAAATATCTCATTGAAAAAAAAAAACTTAGCTGGAAAATAGATCAAGGATAATTTAAGAATTATTGGATTCCCTGAAATCATACTCAAAGAAAGAGCTTAGACATCATATTTCAAGAAATTATCAAGGGAAATTACACCAATGTCTTAGATCCAGAAAACAAAGTATAAATTGAAAGTATTCACTAATCACTTCCTGAGATACCAAAATAAAAACTCCAAAGAATATCACCAAAATTATTATCAAATGTGAGAGTTCCCAAGTCAAAGAGAAAATATATCAAGCAGCCAGAAAGAAACAGGTTAAATATCATGGAATCACAGTCAGGATCACAAGATTTAGTACTTCAAAGTTAAACAAAGACGAATGTCAAATGCATGTATCTGGAAAAAAAAAAAAACAAAAAACAAAAAACAAAAAAAACAAAACCCAAGATTTAGTGGTTCCCGCATTAAAGCACTGGAAGATGATGTTCTGAAAGGCAAAGGAATCAGGATTATAATCAAGAAAAACCTACTCAGCAAAACCTGGTGTAATCCTTTGAAGGGGAAAAATATATAATTAATGAAATAGAGGACTTTCAAGAATTCCTGATGAAAAGACCAGCACTGAATAAAAAACCTGAATTCAAATATAAGACTCGAGAGAAGCATAAAAAAGTAACCATTAAAAAAACCCATCATAAAGGACTCAAGCTGTTTACTTTTATATGGAAAGAAGGTACCTGTAACTTCTAAGAACATTATCATTATTGTGGCAGTTAAAAGGAGTTTACATAGAGGGCGTAAGTATGAGGTGATTATATTAGGTGATTCATTTTTAAAAAGGGGAAAAAAAGGATGCACTAAGAGAAAGGAATAGTAGAACAGAAAAAACTCTCACATAAAAGCGGCATAAAAGGAAGAAATGAAGTGCCAATGCTTTAATCTCATCAGAATTGTTTCAGAGGGACTACACATACAGAGACTCTTGTTTACAGATATAATTTACCCAATAGGAACAGGAGGGGAAGTGGTAAGATACATATGATGGTGGGGGAGAGAGGGTGATGGAAAAAGGAAAGGCTGATTAAGGGAGGCATGGTTAGAATCAAAATAGACTTTTGAGGAAGGATAGGATAAAGAAAGAAATTGAAGAAAATGAGACTGAGAAAAATAAACAGCAGTCATAACTGTGAATATGAATGGAAGAGATCATCCATAAAACCAGGACAGATAGCAGAATGGATGTGACACAATTGAAACAGAAAAACACAAACATAGAGTTAAAATACAGGGCTGGAGCAGAATATATTTCATCAGAAGTAAAAAAGCAATGATAGAAATCATAATCTCACAAAGCCAAAATAGATCTAATTAAGAGAGATAATCAGGTAAACTACATTTTGCTAAAAGGTAACAGATATTGAACATCAAAAAATTTTACCACAAGTTTCTCTTATAAAGGCCTCATTTCTTATACTGAATATAGAACTGGGTCAAATTTATAAAAACAAGAGCCATTCCCCAATTGACAAATGGCCAAAGGATATGAATAGGCAGTTTTGGGGAAGAAATTAAAACTATCAACAACATGTGAAAGAAGTTTTAAATCATTACTAGAGAAATTCAAATTAAAACAACTCTGATCTATCTCCTCACACTATCCCACAATGATAAAGACTGGAGGGAATAAAAGAAAAATAAGTACACTAATGAAGTGGAACAGTGAATTCTAGTATTAAGAAACAATTTGGAACTATGCTCATAGGGCTGTAAAATTGTATATCCTTTGACCCATCAATACCACTACAAAGTCTATGTCCTCAAGAAATCAAAGAAAAAGGAAGAGAATGTGTATGTACAAAAATATTTATAGCAGTTCTTTTCATGTTAACAAAGATTTGGAAGCGGAATGCTCATCATTTAGAGAATGGTTGAACAAGTTGTGGCATGGTTGTAATAAGAGTATTTCTAAGAAATGAAGAGTTGGTTTCAGAAAAAAAAAAAAAAAACATGTCAAGACCTATATGAACTGATGCAAAGTTAAATGAGAAGAATTGTGTACAGGAAAAACAATGTTATAATGATGATTAACTGCTGAAGATCTGGCTACTCTGATTAATACAATGATTAAAGAAAATTACAAAGGACTTATAATGAAAAACGCTATCAACATCTGAAGAGAGAACTCTTGAGTGTAAATTGAAGTAATTTTCTCATTTTATTTTTCTCACCTTTTTTGCTTAATGAATAACATGAAAATGTTTCCCATGTTCATGTAAATAACCAATAAATTATCTTCTCAACTGGGTAAGGGAGGGAATTTAAAGGAAAGGATTTGGAATTCAATTTGAAAATAAAATGTTAAAATTAAATAATAAATTTCAAAAAATAAAATTAAGACTGGGCATGTAGTGCATTAAAAAAAAGTAAACATGGAAATATCTTTATTCTCTTTCAATAAGCAAAAGAATAGGAAAATTCAATTTTTATTAACATTTTATAAAAAATTAACATTGGTTACTTTTTAATTACACAGACTGATGGAATAGTATAAAAGTAACAATGAAATATGGAATTTTAGCTCCCCAATACATAAACATTCAGTAAATTCTCTAGTCAAATTTTAGGAATTGTTTGCATAAAAACCTTGAGTGTGGTTAATAAAAAGTTACATGGCTTAGTAATTTTCACATTCTGGTCCAGAACTGTGCTTTCATTGAAGGAAATTCCTAATGATGAAATACCCTCTGGCAATGCATATCAGCGAGTGTTCTATAATTTATAAAATTCAAAAATTAGGTGGGGTGCCAAAAGGTTATCAATTACTGAGAATCAAATGGCCAATATGTCAGAGGCAGAACTTGAATGCAAATCAACATTAGCTCTCTAAACCAAGCTGCCTCTGAAGTAAAAAAAAAAAAAAAAAAAAAAAAAAAATTAGGATCTAAGAATTGCATTGAATATAATTAAAAATGTCTTTGGTAATTCAGAATGTATTCAATTCAGGATCTCACAATACTTAATGGTGATTATCGTGGACAGTAGCATGATCCCAGGATCAGTGTGCAAAAGTGCAAAGAAAAACATAATTATAGAATTTGAGAGGTGGAAGAGAGCTCAGAAGCAATCTATTCTAAATCATTCATAAAGGGAATGCCCAATATTACTAATTAATAAAGTTCTGGACATTTGCATGCACACTGTCACCAGAATAAATTAGATAAGAAGAATATAACGGTTCTGTTCTTTAAACTTCTAAGAATAAATTACATACAATGATGGGATTTTAAAAAGACAATCGTTTCTTAGGAGAATTTTAAACAATCACTTAAATTATCACAAAAAAGATTCAGTTCAAAGCTTAACAATCTTCTCAAAGTTTCAAAAAGTTCTTCAGATTTCAGTTTGTAGTATCTTTCCTCTGCCCACAGCATTAATTTTAAACATTACAAGAAACGTGCAATTTTTATTTGAGAGCACAATTAAAAGAGAAGCTACTTCTAGAATCCTCAGAAAAGCAGTATTTTTGCCTTTCGCATTAAGGTTTACAAAACAATGAGAAGCCTAAAATGTTACTTTCCTGAGATTTATTGCTTGCCTAGGATTTGGTAAAGCATGTGCCAAATACAAGATCATTAAAATAGGTTCTGCTACAACAAAAAAACTTAAGTTTGATTTTATGCCCTTAGTTTGTCCTGCAGTCCCTCTGACTGGAATCACTTGGTCTTTCAGGAAATTAATTGCTAGACAAAGACTTATAGAAAATCAAATATATTCTTATTTATAGGAAGGGATGTGGTTGGAATGCATGTTCCCTTAAATATAAGAAAGCAAGTAAATTTTGTACAGGATAAAAGAAAAGTCCTGACAAATGTAAGCCTTGTAGAGTGGTCAGGGTGTTGGATTTAGGAAGACTTTGGTTAGAATCTTGTCTCTGACCCTTATGAGATAGGTGACCATGGACAAGCCACTCGGCCTTTTTGAACCTGTTGTTTGAACCTGTAAAATGAAGATGTTACCTGTTATATTTATAACTTTGTTTTGAGGCTCAGTTGAGATAAACATGCAAAAATAGTCTACCTTTCAATTATTGCTATAGAAACATGTCAAGCCTCTACCCCAATAGTAAAAAGAAAAAATGTTAGTACTTCCTTAGGAAGTAAACAAAATCATGATTTGTAGAGTCAATCATTATTATTTGTGGAGGCAGGCCAATGTAGTATAAGAGCAATGGGTTTAGTGTCTTACGATTTGTCACTAGTTTCATCCACTTAGGCAAGCTACTTCTTTTGGGGCCTCCATTTCCTCATCTATAAAATTAGGAACTTCATAGAAGGTGACTGCTTGAAATCTAAAACATCATCAGTAGTAACGTTCAGAAACTTTCAAACAATGAAAAGAGAACAATTATCTGAAGTTCCTGTCAATTATCTAACTCCTCCCACAGGAACAATTTAAAGAAAAAAAGGAGTTAGGTACCATTTCTACAGAAAGCTCACAGTAGGAAGGGGAATGGACTAAGAAGTTGTTTTAAAGAGGTAGGTTAAAAAAAAATGGTAAGACCCAATTAAAACCTCTAACACATGAAAGAAAGGACAGGGAAACTTCCTTGGACTTCAGGGCTATCATTCAATCACCTCCCCAAGGACAATTAAAATGTTACTGCATGGGGCAGCTAGGTGGCGCAGTGGATAGAGCACCAGCTGAATTCAGGAGGACCCAAGTTCAAATGTGGTCTCAGACACTTAACACTTCCTAGCTGTGTGACCCTGGGCAAGTCACTTAACCCCAGCCTCAAAAAAAAAAAAAATGTTACTGCAAGAGGGGGAGAGAAGTTTGAGGGGGGTGGGGTAGGAAGATGTTAAAAGAGGGTGGGAGCTCAAAAAACTAGAAAGATTCAACCATTCCTCCTCAAAGAGGTGGAGGATAAATTTCCTGGACTTTGTATCTTTCCTTCAAACAATGAAGAACTGGGTTACAGGGGAAATGGGATGGGACAACTTCCCAATTATCAAACTAGTTTAGAGGGCTATTTCCCTATTCCACAAAGACGATTAGGAGCTGTTCAGGATTGGGACTTTTGCAGGAAGGAGGAGTGGGATAGCGTTGGGAAGGAAGCTCAAAATGCTTGCAAGAAGACACCCAGGTAAGAAATGGGGGGAAGGGGGGGAAAGAGGTCCCCATCCGAGCTGCCACCAGCTCGGGTCACTCGTCCTCGTCCTCCCCGTCCCCGTTCTCGTCCTGGTGCCGGATGTACACAACGAGCATGACGAAGCCGGTGACGATGCAGAGGGAACCAAAGGTGAGGTAGGCGATGCCCAGGAAGGGGTTCTTGCCCCCCATCCACGAGATGCTGCTGAAGATAATGCGCTTGTGGCCGTCGAAGGCCAGCACGGGGTAGTTGTAGGTGATATTCACACAATAGGCCCCGCGCGGCAGCCCCGCGGAGTAGTTACCGTGGCGTATGCGCGCGTACAGCTTGCGGAACGTGGGCAGAGCCGCCGTGCGCATCCACACCACGAAGTCCTGGTTCACGAAGCCGGTGTTGTTGGGGTCCGGGCTCAGGTCGTAGACCGGCCGCGGCCAGTTGGGCGGCTTGGTTGTGCCCTGGAAGGCCAGCTTCAGGCTGCCATTGATGGGCTCCGGGTTCTGAAACTTGACGTGGTAGTCGGTCCACCAGGCGATGCCGGTGCGGTCCAGGGGCACCTCGACATAGGCCCCGCCGGGCAGGCGCTGGTGCAGCAGCTTGAAGGAATCATTGAAGAGGCTGTTGGCAATAGCCCCGCAAGGCGCGATGGGCACGCCGGTGGGGCTGCGCTGGTAAGGCGCGCACTCGTTGGCGGGATGACGTAGCGCACTCGCCAGCCCGCTGAGCTGTTCGTCGTCTCGAGAGACCACGTAGCGGCGGTTGTTCTGGTAAAAGTTGGACAGTTCGTAGTAGAGGAACACGGGCCCCTGGAAGAGCTCGGGCAGCGAGAAGCACCACTGGCAGCTGCAGTTGGCGGGGGGCGGGGCCACGCGTTCCCCGGCCGCGGCGCAAGCCGAGCAGTTTCCCGTGCCCGGGTCGCCCGTGTAGTCATACTCCAGCTCCTTGATGCCGTTTGAAGAATAGTAGAGACCCAATCCCAGGCCGATGAAGGCCAGACCCACGCAGAAAAACAGCGGCAGGACAATGCCGGCCGACAGGAGCGGCTGCCAGGCCGGCAGGCGCTGCTGCGTGAAGGCCGTGTTGTCCGGCTGGTTGGCCCCGGGCGACGTCGCGCTCCAGGCCATGACTGTGGCGGGTCCCCTGGTGGGCGTCGAGCGGCCAAAATTGAATCCCTGAGGCCAAGATGGGAGGGAGGGGGCGCGACCCTCCACCCGGCTTGGGGGAGTCTGGCGACGGGCCCCTTTTCCCCGCTTCGGGGCTAGCTGTCCGCTGGCTTCCAAATTCCGCCTCCGCCCAGGTGAATCCTCCCTCTGAGCCCGCCCCTACCTGGGTGACAAAAGTGCACCCGGGCTCGGGCTCCAGTTGTTTTTCCGACTGAGGGAACCTCGGCTTCAGGTTTCAGGGTTCTTACCCCGCCCTTCTAGGTGAATGGCAGGCCGCAGCTTCCTCTTGCTTGGGCGGGTGGCTGTGCAGGTAGATCCGAGTTTCACTTTTGTTTCCTCTGTCAAGTGGCGGGAATCTCTGACCTCTGTTCTCTCCACACAGCCTTCTCTCGGGAGCCTTATCTCCCATCCAGAACAAAATCAGAGGCTGCTTCTTTCTTTGTTTTAGTATTACCACCTACAAATCTATTTTAACAAGGAAAAGATAGGACATTCTGCCTCTGTGGCTGTCCTGTATCCACAAAAAGAGTGTCCTCTTAGCTTCCAGCCACTTAAAGAATGTTCAGATTTCCTTTTTCTCTTCTCCCCCCAAAAGAAACTGATTTTCGGGTCTTAAGGGACTACTTACATAATTTAGCTAAGAAAGACTTGGAATCTCCACCTCCACTCCAACATCACACAGAATGAATATCCTTAAAAGGGAGCAATTTCCACAGAGCTTCTGAGCTCAGGAATTTACCTGACCACCGATGACTCTTTCACCTTTCCCTATCTCCTTCCTCCCAAACCTGTTCTTCGCCTTTAATAAAGCCTTTGGTTCCTGGTTGCTCCCTGGTTTTTTCCAGTCTATTAAGCCTGTGGTCAGCTACTTCCTTTCCTCCACCCTCTGAGGTGCCAACCCACAGCTCTGAGTAATTTCTGTCTTGTACTTTTTCTCCTATGCTTGAGTTTCCTGGTGCTATTACAAGAAAGTATCATGCCTTGCAAGACTCTTTATCTCCTCCAAACGTGTAGTAGCTTAAACTAGGCTTTCATGGCTTCAAGGCATACTTTTTTATTGGTCTTTATTTGAACACAGTCTTGTTAATTTAGCTAAATTCAAAATATCTCCCCAAGGCAGGAAAAAATATAAAAGGTATTGGGGTTCTTTCCCTTTCCCCCCTCTTTTTCATATTACCTGAAACAATACAGCATCCTATTAAAATTGGCATGTAGGGCCTTGGTGTGAAAACCCAGGGGGAACAAGGAGGAAGGAATTTTTACCTGTGCCAGGATAATGGATGTTCCCAGGTTAGGACACAAGGAAACAAAGGCAGGAACTCCCTTTTCATCTGACTTCAAGCCTCCTCCTGGCTTTTTAAGTTGTGGCTAAAACCCTACTGTGTGTGTGTGTGTGTGTGTGTGTGTGTGTGTGTGTGTGTGTGTGTGTGTGTGTGTGTGTTATTAATAGTTCCTGTTTACCAGATATATGCATGGGCAATTCCACAACCTTGACAATGGCTAAGCCCTTCCCTCCAACCTTTCACCTCCTCCCCCTCACCCCCAAAGGGCAGGCCAATACATGTTAAATATGTTAAAGTATAAATTAAATACAATATATGTATACATGTCCAAACAGTTGTAAAACCCTACCTTTTATAAGAAAACTTTCTTGATTCCCTTTAATACTAGTACTTTTCCCTCTGAAATCTTCAATTTATGCTGGACCATAGTTTGTATGTTTTCGCCTTGGTTAGACACTGAGCAGCTTTAAAATAAGACTTTTCCTCCCCATGTATCCAATTTATAGCATACTGCATGGCACAAGATAGGTATTTAATAAATTGTATTGACTGACAGAAGTGATTGCTTGTTCTCCAAGGAATAATAATCAGAAAGTGGTATCAGGTGAGGTTATCCAGGTCAAAGAAAGAAGAGATGAGTTATAGTAATTGTTGATTCCCTCTTGAGGGGTACTAAGACTGTTATCTTTTAATGTGTTACAGTAATAAACGAATTCTGCCATCTTAAGGCATGTATACAAGATGTAACAAGCCTGTCAAGACTTGTTAAAACAGATTACTGCTACTTGGTGATTCATTGCTTCCAATGGTACTGCTAGAAGGAATATGGAATATCTTGGACAAAAAACTATCCCTCACAGGAGCATAGGTGGCATCATCACTAATGCTTATTAAAAAGAAAGAAATCAGTAAAAGCAAGCATATTTGGAACACATGTAGCTGGTTTAAAAGTTTGATAGGATTTCAATTTGGGGGAGGGCGTTACAACTTAGAGTATCCAAATGTTTTATACCTAACAGGAATAAATTTATCCAGAGTTGTGCAAATTAAGAATTAACTAAGAAAGAAATCTCTTTTAGGAAAGCTGTGTATGTACATTCATAAGTTTAGATGCTATGGAGAATAGTTACAAACTAGGAAGACAGAATCCATAGGAGATAAGATCCAACAAAGAACTCGATAGTAAAATTCATGGTCTCTATATGCCAGTATTCAAACTAGTAAGATATACACAATAAGTATATTATAAAATTGAGATCCTAAAGCAAGTCTGCTAATTTGATCTCTAAGTATCACTAAGACTTGGTAGAGTGGGTTCTATGATTAGAATCTGATTATAGGTGCATATGATTTTCAAAAGAAAGGCTGAGCTCTTTGTAGTGACCAGAAACTGGAAACTGAGTGGATGCCCATCAATTGGAGATTGGCTGAATAAATTGTGGCACATGAATATTATGGAATATTATTGTTCTGTAAGAAATGACCAGCAGGATGATTTCAGAAAGGCCTGGAGAGACTTACATGAACTGATGCTGAGTGAAATGAGCAGGACCAGGGGATCATCGTATACTTCAACAATACTCTATGATGATCAATTCTGATGTGGCCATTTTCCACAATGAGATGATCCAAATCAGTTCCAATAGAGCAGTAATGAACTGAACCAGCTACACCCAGTGAAAGAACTCTGGGAGACGACTATGAACCACTACCTAGAATTCCCAATCCTATTTTTGTCCACCTGCATTTTATTTCCTTCAGGCTAATTGTACACTATTTCAAAGCCCGATTCTTTTTGTACAGCAAAACAACTGTTTGGACATGTATACATATATTGTGTTTAATTTATACTTTAACAGATTGGACATGTATTGGTCAACTTGCCATGGGGGGGGGGAGGAGAGGAGAAAAATTAGAACAAAAGTTTTGGCAATTGTCAATGCTGTAAAATTACCCATGCATATATCTAGTAAATAAAAACTATAAAGAAAAAAAACGAACTTCAGTACAAAAAAAAATGCTGGGGAAGGTTAGCATTGCTTGTTAAGATAAACAAGTTGTATATATACATCTGATAGCTCAGAAGTTTTAGTGCAGTTTTAAAAGTTAAAGCATTCAAATTTCTGAAATAACCCGTACTTTTGTCAGCCACTAGACAGGTGAGCCAACCTAGCAACAAAGTTTCCTAATAGGAAGCAGTATGTACCAAGTAATATTGCGACTACCACTATCATTCAGCATCATCTATACCGTTATTTCCCCAGTAACCTTGAAGACAGTTTAGAATCCTGAAGCTTAAAAATAGCAGTTTTTCCAACCTAATGCTCAAAGCTATTCTGAGAAACAACTCCTGTGGAGATGCAGCCTGGCAATTGCTCCTGAAGGTACTATAGTTAGTCACAAGATCAAAAGTTACGGGATCTTGGCACTGCCAAACGGTTCAATATTAGATACTGCTTTTTATCAGTGAAATGACATTACAGAAGAGGTATTAGCATTTAGTTTGATGTAGTATCCTAAGAACCATGGGACCTTTTCCTCTGACTTGAAGCTGAAAACTTACATTAATAGTTTTCCTCCATTAGAATATGAGTTGTTTGAGAGCAGAATTTGCCTTTTCTACTTGTATCCCCAGCATTTAGCACAATGCTTTGCATGTAATAAGCACTTTTATGTGAAGAAATCCAGTAACCAGGGAGGGGAAAGAATGACAGACTTTTAAAATATCAAGAGGCAAAAACGTGTGATTTTCGTTGGAATATGCTACTGACCACATAGAAAATAAGTTGGAAAAATACAACACACTTGACCCTGAAGCATACTATAGCAGTGATGGTAACTTTAAATTTTTTATCTAAGCATCCACTCTTTGATAAAATGAGAATTAGAAAACAGAATTATGTTGTTGGAAGGAACTTGAGTATCTAGTCTAAAAAATGTCCATTATAACATCCAACATTAATGGTCAACCAGGCTTGGCTTGAAGACATGCAAATGAGCAGAAATCCATTTACCTCTCAATGTAACCTTTTTTTAAACTTTTTTTTCTGGTTATACATGTACATTTTAATACATATTTATGAAACATATTGGGAAAGAAAAGTCAGAATAAAAGGGAAAACCATGAGAGGGAAAAATGAGAAAGAATATAGCATGTGTTGATTTTCATTCATTCTTCATAGTTCTGGGTCTCTGGATGTGTCATTTTCTGTCCAGAGTTTATTGGGATTGCCTCGAATCGCTGAACTGAGAACTCAGTCTTTCATAGTTGATCATCACACAGCCTTGCTGTTATTGTGTACAACATATTCCTAGTTCTAACTTGTTTTGCTCAGCATCGATTCATATAAATCTATTTAGGCCTTTCTGAGACCATTCTTGTTCATCTTTTATAGAACAATAATATTCCATTACTTTCATATATCATTATTCAGCTATTCCCCAGTTGATGAGCATTTACTCTTTTTCCAATTTTTTACCATCACAAAAAGAGCTGTTAGAAACATTTTTGCCCATGTGGGTCCTTTGGCTTTATGATTTCCTTGGGACACAGACCCAGTAGTGACACTGCTGAGTCAAAGGATATGCACAGTTTTATAGCCCTTTGGCTATAGTTCCAATCTCTCCAGAGTAGTTGGATCCCATTTTACTTTTTAATAGTTCTATAAAGTTTTCCTTTATAAGTTAATATATTTTTTCAACTTCTATTCAAGCAGGGATCTAAAGTTTAATCATTTAAGGGAAAACAAATTATTTTTTAATATAACTTTCATTTCTGTATGATTACCTTTTCACCCTTGAAATAGAACTTGCACTTACCTCAGTACAGTCAAACAAGATAAATATATTAATCATGACTGGAAATGAAGACCCTGGATTTAAGTCCCTATTCTGACACAATACATGTGTGAACCTGCACATATTTAACTTCTTGGTGTCTTCAAAACAAGTTGAGAAGGTGCTGATATTTCCTATTTGACTCATACACTGATTAAATCACAGGTCTGTTAGGCATTTTTAAAAAAATTGTATTTAATCTGCTAAAATCTTTGTTTCCTGATTCATTAATTGTATTTAGTTATCCTCATTTTGTTTTTGCAAATTTGATGAATCTGCGTACCATCTATTGACTTATTCATAAAAATTTCAAACTCCACAGGAACATACTTATTAGAACCTTTTTGTACTCTAATGTACTTTCCCAAGAAAGTGGACATTGAATAAGCCTAGCAATTACCTGAATACAGCTTTTAGATTCAGAAGTTTGGATGGATGTGAATTTGAATAATCCACAAGAATTATATAAATATATGTGTGTATTATATATACTATATGATATATATGGATAAATTATATGTAAACCTTTTATCAAATATTTTGCCAAAATATGAGAAAACTGTGGATAGCATTCTGCTCTATCTAGTGATATCAGAAAAAAAGGAAATAAGATTAATCTGGCATGATCTGCCCTTAATAAAACCATGCTACCTCTTTATAATCACTACTTCCTTTTCTAGATTTTTAAAATCCTAATCTTTAGTGATTTGTTAGAATACTCTGAAATATCAAAGTCCTGTAGTTTGAAGAGTCTACTCTCTATTCCTCTTTTTAAAATTTGGGACACTCACACTGCTCCAGTTGATTACCTCACTTTTCACAGTGGCTTTTCCAGAGAGACTTCTTCTGAGACCTTCCATATCTCCCTTTCCCTCAATTTTATTGGCTGAGAATCTTGCCTCATATTTCATTTAACAATTGAGGCCATTCACAAAGTGTAACTATTCTGTTTCATAGGAAGAAATGGCCCTTGCCATCTCTACCTGCACATGTGATCAATCTCCATTCTGTCTTCTCCAGCAGATTGTTCTCCTTACCATTCCTATTCTTTTCATTAATCTCTGAATCTCTCCCTGTATCTGGACTGATTCCCTATTGACATGCCCAGGTCTCTCTCATCCTAAAAAACCTCACTTGATCTGTCCATCAATATTAAACTATTTTGTTCTATATAATTTCTTTTGATGCCCAACTCAAGAAGGTTGTCTACAATCAATTCCTCAATTTCCTTTCATCTCATTCTCTTGTCTGCAATTTGGTTCTCATAATTTAACCAATTACTCTCTTCAAAGTCACTAATGTCTTTACAATTGCCAGCTCTAATGACCTTTTTTCATATCTCATTCTTGAACTCTACAGCCTTTGACAATGTTGATCACCCTCTGATAATTCTCTCCAGGTTCTTGTGATATTGCTCTTATTCTCTTAGTGCTTCCAAACAATGGGTGGATCTTACTAATCATGTCCCCATGCTTATATCCTTAATCCTTTTCTCTATTCTCTCATTAATGACTTTATCAACTCCAACTATTTCAATTATCTCTGCCCAGATGACATCTGCTTGTCTCCCAACTTTCATTTTCGTATTGCCAATTACCTATTAGACATCTTGAATTAATGTCAGTTAAACTCATCTTTCCCTCAAAAAATATATTCTTCCACACTATCCTATTTCTGTTGAGTATTGTTACTATCCTCCTACCACCAGGTTCACAACCTAGAAGTCATCCTCTACTTTGATTCTTACCACTACTTCCCATAACTAATCTGTTGCCAAGACCTTTTATCTATAATATATAACATGTCTTATATATGCCCCCCTTGCCTTTGACACTACCATTGCTCTTTAGCAGGTCTATATATATTAGATCACCCTGAATTTGCCACAAATCTCATCCCACTGAAGACTATCCTCCACTCAACTATCAAACTGATCTTCAAACTTAGACCTGACCATGTGATTCTCCCTGATGCCCCATTCAATAAACTGTTGCCTTCAGGTTCAGATATAAAAGCATCCCTTTGACTTTAAATTTCTTATAACATGGTCACTTTCTACTTTACCAGTCTCATTCCATTTTATTTCCCTCACATTCCTGTGATCCAATAACATTGACCACCTTGCTTTCCATCATACGTGACTTCCATTTCTTGACTCAGAGCATTTTTCACTAGAGATCTCCTGTAGAAGTCTATACCTCCTCATCTCCACATATCTTCCCTGGTTTCTTTAAAATCCTAATTAAAATCTCACATTCTTCAAGAAGCCTTTCATAGTCTTCCTTAATCTTGGCACCTTCCTTCTGAGACTATCCTGAATTTACCTTGTATATATTTTGTTTGTCCAGTTATTTGCATGTTGTTTCCAGCATTAGACTGAATTCCTTGAGAGCTAGTACTATTTGTCTTCCTTTGTGCCCACAACACTTAGCAAAATACTTAATAAATGCTAACTGATTGACTCTAATCCTGTAATATTTCTCCTTAATCACACATATCACTGACAGCTGCTCAGCAAGCATACTTACCATGTTCTTTGCAATAAAAGAATATAACTTATCTAGGTCAGGTGTCTTTAATTCAAAAGTAGCTAAATGCTCTCCTATTACCTCCTTACTTTACACATCAACTTCCCAGCTTGCCAATTTTGTTCTGTCATGGCCTATGCAAAGGTCATATGTTAAAAATAGACCTCAGAAAACAAAAAAATTTAAAAAAAAACAGCTAAGATATTTGGTGAAAAGGACAAGTTGGGGAGGAAAAGAGGGACAACTCCAACACTTCATTAGAGAAAACAAAAACAAAACAAGAATTAAATATCCCTGCTTAGTAATGATTGTGTTTACTAGGTGCCAAGAATTATGCCTTAAGCTCTGGGATACAAACATAAAGAAACAAAGTAAAATACATAGTACTGCTTTCTCTTTGCTCTCATTCTCATCTACCCCAAACAAGGCTATCCATTGATTCTCTTCTTTACCTCAATATCGTTATTAAAAACAAGACAAAATTCTTTGTTATTTTTAGCTCTCTTCACCAGTTTCAGTGTGAAGGGTTTTTTTTAGCTTTTTATTTTCAAATTACATGCATAGTTTTCACATTCACCCTTGCAAAACCTTGTTCCAAATTTTTTCTCTCTCCTCCTACTCCCTCCCCATAGACAGTAATCCAATATATGTTCAACATGTGCAATTCTTCTATAAATTTTTCCACAATTATTATGCTGCACAAGAAAAAATATAACAAAAAGGGGAAAAAAACAACTAAACAAAAAAGGTGAAAATAGTATGTTGTGATCCACACTCAGTCCCCACAGTCCTCTCTTGGTGCAGATGACTCCACAACTCCATTGGAACTGACCTGAATCACCTCTTTGTTGAAAAGAGCCATATCAACTGGAAAATGAATGGGTGCCCATCAATTAGAGAATGGTTGGGTAAATTATGGTATATGAATGTTATGGAATATTATTGTTCTGTAAGAAATGACCAGCAGGATGAATACAGAGAGACCTGGAGAGACTTACATCAACTGATGCTAAGTGAAATGAGCAGAACCAGGAGATCATTGTACACTTCAACAACGATACTGTATGAAGATGTATTCTGATGGAAGTGGACATCTTCGACAAAGAGAAGAGCTAATTCAGTTCCAGTTGATCAATGATGGACAGAAACAGCTACACCCAGAGAAGGACACAGGGAATTGAGTGTAAACTGTTTGTACTATTGTCATTCTACCCAGGTTCCTTTTACCTTTGGAATCCAATTCTTAGCGTGCAACAATAAATTTGGTTTTACACACATATATTGAATCTAGGATATACTGTAACACATTTAACATGTATGGGATTGCCTGTCATCTAGGGGAGGGAGTGGAGAGAGGGGAAAATTTGGAAAAGAAGTGAATACAAGGCATAATGTTGTAAAAAAAATTACCTATGCATATGTACTGTCGCAAAAATTATAATTATAAAATTAATAAAAATTTTAAAAAATAAATAAAAAATAATAAAAGGAAAAAAAGAAAAGAGTCATGTCCATCACAATTGGTCATTATGTAGTCTTCTTGTAGCTGCATACAATGTTCTCTTGATTCTGCTCACTTCACTTAGCATTAGTTCATGTAAGTCTTTTTGGTCTCTCTGAAATCATCCTGCTGATTGTTTCTTATAGAACAATAATATTCCATAACATTCATATATTAAGCCATTCTTCAACTTATGGGCATCCACTCAGTTTCCAGTTCCTTACCACTATGAAAAGGGCAGCCACAAATATTTTTGCACATGTGGATCCTTTTTCCCTTTTTAATTATCTTTTTGAGATAGACCCAGTAGAGACACTGCTGGGCCAAAAGGTATGCTACAGTTTGATATCCCTCACTTTGGGCATAGTTCCATATTGCTCTCCAGAATTGTTGGGTCAGTTCAATGTGTGAAGGTTTTAATAGGACTATAACATAGTTATATCCTCTGTTACCTATTTTTACTTTCATTTCTTGTACAAATCTTTTAAAAATTGAGGCTGTTAGTACTTTTTCGTGGAGGCAAAGAATTAGACATTGAGATACCCTTCAATTGGGGAATGGCTGAATAAGTTTTGGTATATGAATGTAATGGAATACTGTTGTTCTGTAAGCAATTATCAAAAGGCTGATTTCATCAAGCCATTCTCTAAATGGTCAAAAGATATGAACAATTTTCAGATGAAGAAATTGAAACTATTTCTAGACATATGAAAAGATGCTCCAAGTCATTATTAATCAAAGAAATGCAAAGTAAGACAACTCAGATACCACTACACACGTCTCAGATTGGCTAGAATGACAGGGAAAGATAATGTACAATGTTGGAGGAGATGTGGGAAAACAGGGACACTGATACATTGTTCGGGGAATTGTGAATACATACAGCCATTCTGGAAAGCAATTTTGAACTGTGCTCAAAAAGTTATCAAACTATGCATACCCTTTGATTTAGCAATGTTTCTACTGGGCTTATATCCCAAAGAGATCTTTAAAAAGGGAAAGGAACCCACATGTGCAAACATATTTGTGGCAGCCCAGAAACTGGAAATTGAGTGGATGGCCATCAATTGGAGAATGGCTGAATAAATTGTGGTATATGAATGTTATGGAATATTATTGTTTTGTAAGAAATGAGCAGCAGGAGGATTTCAGAAAAGCCTGGAGAGACTTAACATGAACTGATACTGAGTGAAATTAGCAGGACCAGGAGATCACTATATATTTCAACAACAATATTAGATGATGACCAATTCTGATGGACGTGGTCCTCTTCAACAATGAGATGAACCAAATCAATTCCATTTGTTCAATAACGAATAGAACCAGCTACATACAGCCAGCAAAAGACTCTGGGAAATGAGTGTGAACCATTACATAGCATTTCCAATCCCTCTGTTTTTGTCCTCTTGCATTTTTTATTTCCTTCTTAGGTTAATTTTACATTATTTCAAAGTCCAATTCTTCTTGTGCAGCAAAATAACTATATGGATATGCATACATATATTGTATTTAACATATACTTTAACATATTTAATATGTATTGGTCTGCCTGCCATCTGGGGGAGTGGGGAGGGGGAAGGAGGGGAAAAGTTGGACAGAAGGTTTTGCAAGGGTCAATACTGAAAAATTATCCATGCAGATATCTTGTAAATAAAAAGCTATAATATAAAAAGGCTGATTTCAAAAAAGTCTGGAAAAACATGAACTGAAGCTGAGTGAAATGAGCAGAATCAAGAAAACTTCGTACTCAGTAACAAGATTGTGTGATGATAAACTGTTAGACATCTCTTCTCAGCAATACCGTGGTCCAAGACAATTCCAAAAGACTTTGATGGAAAATGACATATACATCCAGAGAAAGAAATATGGGGATTGAATATGGATTGAAGCATACTCTTTTCATTTTGCAGTTTTTCCCCTTTTTTTCTGATTTTTCTTAACATAACTCAAATGGAAACATATTAAAAACGTATTTTAGAAGTATAACCTGTATCAGTTTGCTTGCCATCTTGGGAAGGGAGAGGAAAGAAAAAATGGAATTCAAAATCTTCAAAAGATGAATGTTGAAACCTATGTTATAATTGGAAAAATAGTATACCACTAAAATAAAAATAAAAAAAAAACTTTAAAAGTGACACTGGTGAATCCACATTGTTCTCTTTAGACAATCTATTTTTTTTCTTCTAATTGGAATTATTTCCTGTTGTGTCTTCAGAATTGTATTCTTTAGAATTATCCTTTCCTCCTTAGCTGACTGACTTTTGCAGAATTTTAGTCCATCCTTTCCTTCTTCTAAACTCTGAATTTTAGTTAACCCAATTCAGACTTTTCTCTATTACAAACTTTAGAAAGGAGTGGTCACTTCCCTCAAGGTTCCTATAATTTTCATCCTAGCAATCTGTTCTTTATTGTTAGCAAAAGTTTTCCCCAGTCATTCCTCACATTACAGCCCCATGACATCTCTCAAGTTCAAGAGCTTACTGCCTCTCTCTTGGACATTTATAAAAGACTCATAACTGGTTTCCTCTTCTCTTTCCAATATATTTTACATACTGTTGTCAGTCCTCAGTGCTGAGCATAGTGCATGACACATAATAACTTGATAAAAATATGCATTAACAGTACAGTTTTATTGTTCTCAGAAATAAGTTAATAAAGTAGTAGTTATAGTAGGGTCAAAATAGAGAAAGAAAATTATAGACCAATTTCCCTGATGAGAATTTATGCAAAAATCTTAAATAAAATATTAGCAAAGAGATTACAGCAAGTTATCACCCAGAGTAATATACCATGACCAAATAGGATTTATAGCAGGAATGTAGCTGGTTCAATATTATGAAAACTATTAGCTTAATTGTATCAATAATCAAACTAACAAATCTTATGATTATATCAATAAATGCAGAAAAAAGCATTTGACAAAATCCAACACCCATTCCTATTAAAAACACTAGAGAGTATAGAAATAAATGGAGTTTTCCTTAAAATGATTAGTAACATCTATTTAAAACCATCAGCAAGTATCATATGTAATGGAGATAATCTAGAAGCACTCCCAGTAAGATCAGGGGTGAAACAAAGTTGCCTTCTATCACTATTACTATTCAATATTATTAGAAATATACCTATACACTATAAGCAATATCTAAAACACTGGTGTAACTGAGAAAATTCTGATGGACTACATTTCTCAGCATGCCTGGGCCCATAGCATAATTGAGGAAGTTCCTATTATTTCAATTCTCCTGAGACTATGCTTTGGTATAGGATTATTGCATCACAAGTCTAATTCGTGCTATGCAGAGAGTAACAACCAGGTCTTAGAAGTGAGACAGCTCAAAGTATTCCTAAGGCCAACTCTTTGAAAACAGAGAGATGAGCCAAAAGAACATGATACTAGCAGTAGTAGCAATACCAAAGATACCCACATTGAAGGCTTCAATCACCTTCATTCTAGTTCGAGTGAAATCTTTCCCAGATCTTTTCCCATTTCAAAGACTTGAATATTGAAGAAGTTATTTTCCAAAGCTTCTCTACTGGTCTGGGAATAAATAATAGATTATATTCTTTTTTTCTACTGGCTTTATTTTGTAATTCTATCCACATTAAATATTTCACTACTTCAGTGTATAACCTTATCCAGTAAGTTTGGCAAAAACTGAATTTAGAGATTCCTAAGAAACTTAGGTGGGAGTAAATGAATCCAATTAAATTGTCATCCAACATACTTCTCCAATTTGGACCCTGATCCATATGAATGCAGAGATGAATGTGCACATTTTATATTAACTTCCAATAATAGTATAAATTCAAAATTTGTATTGGGCAGGAAAACTAACTGGAATCTGTAAAATACTTAGGACATAGCACATATATTGTATTGTTTCAATATTTGTAACATTTAAATATTCATTTTGGCTAATCTCAAGCATTCACTTTACCTTTATTCAAATGGATTGACAAGGCTAATCAAATTGACAGAAAGTCATTGCACTAACTAGAATATTATACAGTCAGGATGAAAAAAATCAATTACAATGCTTCAATGGACTAATTAGCTGTCCGAGTACTAGAATTATAAAAATGCAAATAGTGAGAATTTGCCATGTTATTTATTTAACCAATGATTATTAGCTCATTGGTTATTATTATTATTATTATTATGCCTGTTATTTAGCTATGCCTGTTCTTTAATTCCAACTTAACAGAATCTTAGTGACTTATTTTATTATGAATTTATGTATGTGTACATATATATTTGCTATATATATATGTATATATTTCTGATATAAAATATAATTGACTCTTGAATTCCTTATATATGTGAAATATGTATACATATATGTATTATATATATATAAATATAATATGTCTGTGCATTCATACATATGGAACAGTGATTTCTTTAAGAAATTGGTGTGGGAATCTCATCTACCAACTCTGATCAAAACTGGTTAGTCATTTAATAGATAAATTCTAGGGAGTTATCTGAAGTACATAGAAGTGCATAAGTAACTTTCATAGGGTTTTTCTAATGAGTGTCAGAGACAGGATTTGAATTCTGGTCTTCTACATAGGCATATGCATTTATACACATAAATGTGTGTGTGTGTGTGTGTGTGTGTGTGTGTGTGTGTGTGTGTGTGTGTGAGAGAGAGAGAGAGAGAGAGAGAGAGAGAGAGAGAGAGAGAGAGAGAGAGACAGAGAAACTCCAGAATAGACAGGAAGTTGGCTTCTAAAACCCAGAAGATTTAATAGCAGAACTTTTGAATTGCCTTAGGTAATCCTTAGGGCATTCCAAATAAAATGGAAAAACTGAATAAAGCAAGTTTTTAAATTAAAGAAATGTTTCTACTTTTTTCCAGTAGGTGGCATGGGTCTTCCAATGTCCAATAAAGAAAGATTTCACATGTAGTAGTTTACCACACATACACACACACACACACACACACACACACACACACACACACAATCGGAAAAGAAAAAAACAATTCCTACATAGGAAGGCAAATTTTTTCACTATCATTTTATTGGCATAGTGAATGGATTAAATTCAGTATCTTCTGCTGATCATAATAGCTAGTCTTTTTTAGAACTTCTGATTGCAGAAGCTCTTGAAAACAAGATAGTCTAAAAAGTGGAACTATTCAATTAGTGATCTCAGAGGTCATCCAGTCTGTTTTTAGATATTAAAACTTTTTAAAGATTTCAATTAGTTTGGTAGGAAATTTCCCCCTATGGAAATATGCCTTCATTAAAAATAAAATTTATAACATGTTCAGATCATATGCACCTAAAATTAAATATATGAAAAATTCTAACCAATAGATAAAATTTTTAAAAATTATTCTCAAATGTTTTGATTAATGGAGAAATGTGCTAGAGCCTCAGTAGGCAAAGTTTAAATTCACTTAAGAATTCCAATTTTTTAAGGACAGAGGAGAAGGAAAATTTTCTCATAAAATGCGTCAATCCCTATCTAAAAGTTAGACGTTTTAACAATCTTAAAATATTTTTTTCCTTATTTATGAGGATGTAATGCCTTCTTTGAGGGAGCAACATCCCCATCTTGTGGCCTTTTGTAGCAATAACAATATATATGAGTACAACTTTTATTTTATTTTTTTTTATTATTTTTTTTTTTTTTTAGTACAATCCTTGTTCACTGCTGTAAGATTAAAGGATTTCATCCCTATGAAGTGACAAATACAATTATTATCACCCTCATTTTGAAGATGAAAAATCTGAAACTCAAAGACATTAGGTTACTTTTAGTTAGTAGGAAATTTGTTAAATGTCAGAGCATATTGTTAAACACAAATCTGACTTCAAATTCATTGCTACTAAAGACTTCCAAGTGGAAGAAAATCTGTATTCTGAAATGATGAGGAGGATTTTCCTTAGTAGGGAGAAGTGCATTTGCAATGATTTCAATAGTTCTCCATGGCTCACAATTCAGGGCTAGGATTGCTAGAACTTATTCATAGTTAGCCATGCATACTTGGAATGTGGCATACTTTTGCAGTGATCAGAATTATATTTTGCTGGATAAATAAGCTTTTCTCATTAGTGGCTTTTTTGTTTGTTTTGTTTTTGTTTTAGTGGGATTCCTGGAAATAATTCTGAAGTCAGGGAAGCTCTGAAAGGATGTTACTTGTGATGCTTCTAATCCCCAGCATGATAACTTTGGCCTCAAAACTCAAAAAATGGCAAGTATCTTTCTTCCTCTAATAAGTATGGAGGGGGAGGGAAGGACAGGAGAATGTTGAAATTAAAGTTGAGAAAAGAACTGCAATTCATGCTAAATAATTTTTTGCTTCTTTTATGTAAATGGGATAATTTAGCAGATTAATTGAAAAAGATAAACTCCATCAGAAAGCTGACTTAGGATATCCAAATAGAAATAATAATTTTGGTTTGATTAAAATATTATCTGCATAGTCCAAATAAAAAATCAACATTTGATATTAACATATAGATGTATCTATATACATATACCTTTATATAACATACATATGTAAATATTTAGTTTTTATTTTGAAGGTTCTTAAATTTAAGTACATGGGGTTGTAGGAAAACAGAAATCTAAAAATGGAATCCTTAAGCTTTTTTCTCAGAAGGAACTTCACCTGATTTCTCAAAACTTAATAAATCACCCACTAGAGGGCAATGTGTGGGGATGAATGCTGACAATATAAATTGATTTAGAGAACAACTATCTTATTTCTGTATAGATCATTGGTAATCACACCTTTTCAGGTATCTTTCCAAGGGTCAGATAAGGTATCCTAGTGCCAATAATAGCCTGTAGACCAACCATATAAGTCTTTGAAAGTAGCTGATTAGTTTAAAAAGTTCCTTTTCAGACAAAGTTAAAGTAGAATAAGGAAACTACATTATGTGTTATCGATATGATTCAACATTGTTTTAGATTATTTAAAATAATATAAAATACTTGAGAAGATACATGCCAAAACAGACACAGAAAATACATGAATACAAGCATAAAATCCTTGTTAAACAAATAAAGTCAGGTTTAAGCAATTGGAAAAATATTCATTGTACATGGGCAGGTAAAATAAATAAAATAAAAAATAACAATCTCTCCTAACCTAATTATTCAATGCAGCCCTAATTAAATTTCTTTTAAAAAAATTTTTACTGAGTTAAAAAAACAAAATACATTTGGAAGAAAAAAATTGGAAAAACAAAAAATCAAGAATTTAAAAGAAACTAAGACAAAAAAGGAAGAAAATTCATTAATACCAGATCTTAAACTATATTACAAAGGGAGAACATTGTATAAAATGGATAATTTTTTATTTTTTTACATTAAAATTTTCTTTTATAAATAAAACCAATATAGCTAAGATTAGAAAGAAAGCAGAAAATTTTGGCGGGAAGTAGGGAAGTGAGGGAATTTTCATTAGACAATCACTCAGATAGAATATGGTTGTGGTGGAATACTGTTGTATGTATATGTGACTAGTTGATTTAGAAAACCATAAAAAGATGTGGACCTATGAAGAAAGATGCTACTTACCTCCAGAGAAAAAACTGATGAACAGAAATATGCATAGTATGATCTTACATATATGTATATGTATATATGTGTGTTTAAAGACATGCATATGTGAATTTAATTGTAGTCTTTTCTAGGTCCCAGCTTTTTAAAAAATAGCTTTTTATTTTCAAAATATATGCAAAGATAGCTTTCAGCATTCACCCTTGCAAAACATTGTGTTTTAAATTTTCCTCCTTTCCTTCTCCAAAGCCCCTCCCCTAGACATCAGGTAATTCAATTTATGTTAAATATGTGCAGTTTTTCTCTATATGTATCTCCACATTTATCATGCTGCACAAAAAACTCTGATCAAAAAAATAATTGAGAAAGAAAACAAAAAGCAAGCAAACAATAACAAAAAGGTGAAAATACTATGTTGTAATCCACATTCAGTCCCCATAGCCCTCTTTCTGGATAGATAGCTCTCTCCATTACAAGTCTATTGGAATTGGCCTGAATCACCTTATTGCTGAAAAGAGCAAAGTCCATTCCAGTTAATCATCACATAATCTTGTTGCTGTGTACAATGGTCTCTTGGTTCTGTTCACTTCACTTTGTATCAGTTCATGCAAGTCTCTCCAGGCCTTTCTGAAATCATCCTGCTGGTCATTTCTTACAGAACAATAATAGTCCATAACATTCATGTACTAACTTATTCATCCATTCTCTAATTGATAGACATCCATTCAGTTTCCACTACAAAAAGAGCTGCACAAACATTTTTGCATACGTGGGTCCCTTTCTCTCCTTTATGATTTCTTACAGTAATGGCACTGTAGGCCAAAGGATATTCACAGTTTTATAGCCCTTTGGGCATAATTCAAGATTACTCTCCAGAATGGTTGGATCATTTCACAATTCCACCAACAATGCATTAGTGTCCCAGTTCTCCCACATCCCTTCCAACATTTATCATTATCTTTTCCTATCATCTTAGCCAATCTGAGAGACATGGAATGGTATCTCAGAGTTGTTTAATTTGTATTTCTCTGATCAATAGTGATTTAAATATTTTTCCTATAACATATATATTATATGTATTATTGATTATATGAATTGATATCTATGAAATGATTATATGAATTGATATATATGAAATGAATAATTATATATTAATAATATATATTATTCATATAACTTTTCATATAATATATAACAAAATCTTTGATTCATCATTTGAAAATTATCTGTTCATATCCTTCAACCATTTATCAATTGGGGGATGACTTGTATTCTTATTAATTTGACATAGTTCTTTATATATTTTAGGAATAAGACCTTTATCAGAAACATTGGCTGTAAATATTTTCCCCAAATTTGTACTTCCCTTTTAATCTTTCTCTTGGTTTTCTTTGTGCAAAACCTTTTTAATTTAATGTAATCAAAATTGTCCATTTTGCCTTTCATAATGTTCTCTATAGGCAAATTATCTCTTATTCTCCTAATTTATGATATCATCCTTTATGCCCAAATCATGTGCCCATTTTGATCTTATTTTGGTATAGAGTGTCAAATAAGATCTACATTAAGTTTCTGATATTATTTTCCAGTTTTCCCAGCAATTTTTGAAAAATATTGAGCTATTATTCCGGAAACTGGAGTTTGGAGTTTATCAAATACTAGATTACTATAGGGCCACGATATTGTGTCTATTCCACTGATCTATTCCACTGATTCACCATTCTATTTCTTAGTCAGTACCAAATGATTTTGATAACTGTGGCTTTATTATTAAGTTTTAGGTTTGGTACTGCTAAGCCACCATCCTTTGTATTTAATTTCAACAAGATATTAACCCATTTGTACTTGCCTAGGGAATGCTGTGATTCATTCTGTATAAATTTTGTCATTCACCCAACTTATTAAGGACTAATCACTTCCCTCAGCACATAAATCCTCTCATTATTTGGTTTTCAGAGGAGAAGTCTCACTCAACATGCTGATGGTGACATAAGGAAAAACTGCTGTGACCTCTCAAAATAAACACAGGGATTCTCAATTGACATATTTAATTCTAATTCATATTCAGAAACTACATGCATTTTGACTAAATGCAGTATTTTCACCATTACTCAGTGAAGTGAGCACTGGCATAAATAGAAGGCAGAAAAAGTTCAGGTAAACAGATTATAGAAATTTAAACTAGAAATGGATTTAGTGGAGGAAGAGATAACATTCTCTAGCCTTTGATTAGCATTCTGACTCTAATTTACTATGTTCCTGTCTTTGGCTTTTGTGTCACACACACACACACACACACACACACACACACACAAATAAACTATGAATGAAAAGTAGTCCTTATTAATCAGTTTGATAGGGTAACAGTGGTTTGAGTTATTGAACAAAGACAAATGATACAATATAGGAAATACATTGTGATAGGCTGAAAAAGATCAAGTCATATCTCTGGGGCTAGCTACATTTAAAAATAGCAAGCTATTTCACAGCTAGCCAAGTAGGAGAAAACTCCATATTCACAAGCCTAGGAATTCCAAATTGTGAAAAGAATAACATCTTAACCTCTGCCCCTACACTAGTTGGTTATTTTCCCCTTTAAAGTTGTTAAAATTATGCTGTGACTTAATTGGTTCTTTGTGTGTCTCAACTATTTGTGTAATGAAAAGATCTTGATATTTTATCATAAATAGAAATTCTATTCTGAGTCAAGGTAGGTTTGTAACAAATATAACATGTTATATTAACACAGATCAAAGAAAGCTATAATCCCTTAAAGAGGGAACACAAGTTCAGTTGTTTATATGGACATTAGATCATTTATTAACATAGAATTGTATTGAGCAATTCCATCCTGATTTCATTACCACTTAATGATTTATGTGAAGGTAAAGAAAATTATATTAAGAACAGTATAATTAGTACAAAGCTATCCTCTTCACTAAATTTTTGGGGAAATAATAAAACTGAGTAATTCTAAATACTAAAAAAAATGCTATTGTGCACAATCTGTAATACATAGGAATCAGAGTCCCCAAAGATATGAAGGAGAAAACTGAAAAGTAGTGAATATAAAACCATGTGAAAGGTAGAGAACTAGAAGAGATTTTTCTTTTAGAGAAACTAGAAGTGTATGTAAGCATACAAATGAGCTCTTTCTTTGCTTTGATACAGTCAGGTTTTTTTTATCTGAAAAGAAATTATTGTCATCCATTTCAGTTCAGGCTGTGGGAGTGAGAAATCAGAAATCTGCTTTGAGTGGACTGAGGCTCTCTGACTGCAGCATAGCTTCAGCCTCTAGGAATCAAGTGCCTATGTTCACATGTTAGAGGCCAAATATCTGCCAATCCAATCCAGTGCTAGGAGATTTGAAGAGTCAAATTTCCGGGGTTGTGAGCAGCATTGCACAAGCTGCCACCTGCACATGAGAGATGAGATGCATCCCTGGAATAGAGATGAAAGTGGTCAGCTAAGCTTTCAGGAAGAAGTGTCATTCAGGAACTGCCAGCTATCACAGAATGCAGAGGAATGGGAAGCAATGGGTAGGAAGGAGGACCTTTCTTCCTGTACCATTCTTATCTTCCTGTTTAAATTCCATATATCTTCCCCAATCCTTGAAATCTGGTAGGCCTCAGTAGGAAAGGGTTTCAATTTCAGAGAAGAGAGTACTTGTACTTAAAGGTTTTTAATGCAATTTTATTATGATGTTTGATAAACAAATTGTACTTCCAGTTAAGATTTTGACATGAAACGTTATAGAGAATCCCATGTCTCCAACATATATACTAACAAACATCTTAGAAAGATGGATCAAATGATTAAGAAAACCAAAGATAAACAATAGTAAGCTCCTTACTCCATCTCAGAACTATTCAAAAAGAAAGCCAAAAGTATGTGAGCACTAGGGAAGGATACTGCTAAGGAAGCCAATACAAACTCAGGTACAGAGACTCAAAGAATGCCAGTACTTGATCAGGAACATTGGGAGGGGTAGAAGATGAAAAAGAACCAAAGCCTGGAATGCTGTGATAGAAACTTCAGGAAGGCTGAAATCTGATCAAGATGAATGGGGTACAGAGGAAGACTAGAAGTCCATAGACAGCCTACTGAAGAAACTCCATAAGGGGCCCAAAGAACTCAGCACTATGACCCCATATGAGCCAAGGAATGCTTAATCTGTCAATACTCTGCGCACAGAGACAGAGGAGATAAAATCAATCCAATGGCAAGAACTTAGGCAGTCAAGTCCAAGATCAAACAGAGTCTGACAATGCCGTCCAAGAGTGTGAGAGGAGACAGATCATGGTCCTGGTAAAAAGTCTCAAACTAGAAACAGGCTAAAGATAGGAGTAAACAGAAAAGCACACAAACCATTATGAAAAATACCATGGGTCAAGAATCATTCAAGAGGAGAGGCCAGGAAGTCCACCACCTCTCAGTATTAAATAGACAAATATATAGATATAAATATAGATGTCTATATAGATATAGATGTTGATATAGATGTAGATATAAATATAGATGTCAATATATATATATAGATATAGATAGTCCACTGAAAGCACAACCAAAACCTAGGGCAAAAAATCTACCAATCACCACCTCAATGAGATCCTTTGTGGAAAACACATAGGAACATTATTGCCAAATAATCAAAGAGAAAATTTTGCAATAAACAAGGAACAAAAAACAATTCAAATATGGAGCAGAATCTAATGAAAGAATCAGCAGGGATAGGATGTGTTTATGTATGGGGGGAAGGAGTGTGTATATGTGTTTGTGTATGTATATATCTAGATATATATATATATATATATCTACATATATATGTAGATATATATATATATATATATATATATATATATATATCTTTTTCTTAACTATAGCCTGCTTGAGGGTGATGGATAGATAAAAGGGGAAAAAGATTAAAGTTAAAAAATGATTTGTAGCAGAGAACAAAAGAACAATTTACAAGAAAATAAATAAAAATTAACCCTCATGAATATAATTTCTTCTACTAATATATATATTTTCTTGAACTGGAAATTTGTTGATATATATTTTGAATGTTCCCTGATGTTCTGCTGGGCACATGACATAGTTCTCTTTTGTTTTGGTTTGTTTTGTATTCCTTTTCTGTTTTTCTTTTTTTCTTAGTCTGTTTTATAAAATTAAAAAAAAAATTTAAAAATAGATCAGGGAAAGTATTTAAAAGCAAAGAGGTAAAATTATGTAAATTCACAGAGCACAGAATGATTGTCATTAGAAATCTCCAAAGAAACAGTGGGAAAATCAAAGCAATTAAAAATTTTAATAAAGCAGCAAGATAAAAATAAATTTCCAAAAGATCAATAGATTTCTTATATATTAGAAGTGAAATCCAAGAGAGAAAACTAGGAAAAGAAATTCTATTTAAGGTAACAGAAAAGCACATTACATATCTGTAAATTAGACTACAAAGACATGTAGGAAACTTATATACTAAAATATATTTTTATAGAAATAAAGAAGGCCTGCCTAATTGTATAGACCTGAAGAGAATTGTATAGTGGTCCTTACTGGATCACTTCAATACAGCCAAAATATTGATACTACTCATTTACTATAAAGATTTAGTTCTATATCAATAACCAAAAATAAGAAACACACCAAAGTTTTATTTTTAAAAATTTATTTGGAGGAATAAAAAGTCAAGATAACTTTTCCTTTCCTTCTTTATTTTATTTTTTTTGGTCATCACTTTGTACTACACTAATTTCCATTTGGAGCAGCTAGGTGGTGTAATGCATATAGAGTTCTGAACTTGAAGTAAGAAAGACTAATTTTCCTGAATTCAAATCTGATCTCCAGACACTTATTAGCTGTGTGACCCTGAGCAAGTCATAATCTCTGTTTTGCCTCATTTGCCCAACTGAAAAGTAAGCTGAAGGAAAACAAATGGCAAACCACTCCAGAATTTTCCCCAAGAAAACCCTAGGTGGGGAGTCATAAAAACAGCAACAAAAACAAATTCCAAAGAAAAATATGATCCATATATAAAAGTCATACCACAAAAAAAGGAAGAGTATAGTAGAATATATATTTCACACTTAGGGATAGGGGGCAAATTTGCAAATAAGAGGCAAAAGATTACAGCAATTTTGGTTGAGGTTTAAGGAAGGATTAGGAAGGATAATCAGACTCACCCCACCTATGGATTGATTTGTATGAAGTCTAGAGCTATTATGAATATTACTTGAAGGGAGAAAAGAGTAATTTTAAAAAGTAGGGATCATTGCTAAAGTCTCAGAGTAAGAGATCCTGAGCAGAAACAGAAAAATAATTTAAAAAGCAGACTTCAGAATGCCTAAAGGTGTGGTGGTAAGCTTTTTTGTTTTGTTTTTGTTTTTTTACATTTTTTTCGAGTTAATTATATTGGACCGGCTGGAATCTATACCCCTCCAAAATTAAAAATAGCCCTCAAGTCTGTAAGCTAAAAAGCTAGCAAGCACACTCCCATCCTAATAGGAGTTCTTAGCCCCAGGAAATGAAAATTATTAATATACATTTTGATAACTATTTTAATAAAATTAGTTTCCTTTGTAATTCAAATATTAAGATTAAAAAAAAAGGTTAAGAACTCTTACTAAGCTGGCAAAAACTGCCTTACTGCTGAAAATCAGCTAGGATGAAGGAATGTCATTCTTCATAATGCCTTATTCAGAAGCAAGAGTAAAAAGCTTAAAATATAATCTGTTCGCTCATGAATCAAAGGTGATGATTTCTATATCGAAATAGATTATTGCATTATATAAAGAGGAAAACCATTCCTTAAAACAGTTCTATATTATACCCCATTCTTTTGTCATTGTCTATAAAATTCTTAAAAATTAAATTCATCTTTTCTAGCTAACAAATACAAGTTATTATCTAATGTCCATTTTCTCTTTCACAGATAACTCCTTAGAGGATGTTGTCTAGTCTTGTTGCTTCTCGTTTCCTTACCTTTCACTCACATTTCAATCCATTTCATTATTACTCTTAACCAACACTGAAACTGCTCCTTCAAGGTTACCAGTGATCTCTTAAATACTAAACTCAATGGTCTTATATACCAAGTATTTGTGGAATTTTAAAGAGGAGAAAAAGAGCTGGAAACAATATGGGTTTATCAAGTGGGGAATAATTGAGCAAATTATTGCATATGAATGTAATTTAATATTGTAGTTTTAAAAATGGCAAATGTTCAAGGGGAGAGAAAAACAATGTTATATGAGAAATGCTAGCTATAACAATGAAAGAATAAAAAATGAAAAATAAGCAAAGTCTAAAAGGAAACAAACTATCACTTTTTACAAATATATGCTGCTCCATTTAGAAAACTCTAGAGAGTCAGCTAGAAAACTAATTGAAACAATTAATAACTTCAGTAAAGTTGCACAATATAAACCCATATATATCATTACTATTTTTGTCAATTATCAGTAAAATCCATGAGAGAGATAAAAAAGATATTCTAATTAAAATAGCTATGGATAGCATAAAATACTTGAGAGTAATTTAGCAAGACTTCTAAGGAACTATATAAAAACAATTATAAAATGGTCTTTATGGAAATAAAGAGAAATCTAAATAACTGGACAGATATTTATTATTCATGAATAGAATAAGCCATAATAAAAGTGAAATTACTACCTAAATTAATTGATTTATCTGGTGACATACTAATCAAACTTTTTAAAGCTAGAAAAGTAATACAAACTTACTTAGAGGAGCAAAAGTCAAGAATATCAAGGGAATTAATGAAAAAAAAAGTGGGAAGGAAAGGGCAGATTTTGAACTATACTATAAAAGTATAATCATTAAAACAATTTGGAAATTGGAAATAAATAAATAGAAAAGTCGATCAGTGAAACAATTTAGGTACATAATATATAGGAGCAAATGAGCACAGTATCTTAGTATTTGATAAATCCTGAGATCTTGCTACTGGGGAAAAAAAAGTATGGGGACAGCTACAAAGTAGTGTGGCAAGGGCAGCTAGGTGGGACAATGGATAGAGTCAGGAGAACTTGAGTTCAAATGTGGTCTTAGACATTTTACCCTTCCTAGCTGTGTGAGCCTGGGCAAGTCACTTAACTCCAATTGCCTCAGTAAAAAACAAAGCAAAACAAAACACAAAGTATTATGGCAGAAACTAGGTATAGACTAACAGTTACTACTTTATAACAAAATAAACCCTAAAAAGGTATATGATCTAAGACATAAAGGGTCACATCATAAGCATATTAGAGCAAGGAAAAAAACACCTTTCAGATCTATGGATCTTGAACATACAAGAGTAGAGAGAGGTTCACAGGAAGTAAAATGAATCATTTTGGTTACATAAAATTAAGAAGTTTTTGCTTAAACAAAACCAAATTCAGTTAAAATTAGAAGAGAAGCAGGAAACTGAAAAAAAATTTATAGCAAGTTTCTCTAATAAGTCCAATTTCATATATATAAAGAACTGAGCCAAGTTTATAAGAATAATTCCCCATTTAATAAGTGGTCAAACAACATGAATAGAAGAAAAGATCCAAGTTATTGATAACTTATGAAAAATATTCTAAATCACTAATAATTAAAAAGATGCCAATTATAATAATATGGTTCTTTCCTCTCTCATAGGGATTAGATTGGTAAAGAAAGGCAAATGACAAATGCTGGAGATACTGTGGGAAAATCGATATACTAATGCACTCTTGGGAGTGAATGATCCAGTTAGTTGGAAAGAAATTTGGAACTATGTCCCCCAAGCTATTAAACTGTGCGTGCCCTTTGACCCAACAGTATTGATATTAGGCTCGTACTCCAAAGAGAACAAAGAAAGAGGTAAAGAATGCACATATGCAAAAATATTTCTTGTAGCTCTTTTGTAATGACAAAGAAATTGGAAATTGAGGGAGTATTCATGAATTGGAAAATGACTAACAAGTTATATTCTATGAAGGTGATGGAATACTACTGTGCTATGAGAAATGATAAAGGAGATATTTCAGAAAAACCCAGGGAGACTTATATGAATTGATGCAAAATGAAGTGAACAGAACCAGGAAAAGAATTTGTACAATAACAACATTGTAAAGAAAAACAACTCTGATCACCAGTATGATTAACTATACTTCCAAAGGACTCATGATGAACCATGTTATCCATCCATCATCAGAGAGAGAGCTGATGGACTCAGAGTGCACATTGAATCATATTTCTTTGCCTTTTTCCTTTCTTCCTTTTTCCTTTTCTTTTCCCCTTTTCCCTTTTCCCTTTCCCCTTTCCTTTCCCCTTTCCTCTTTCCTTTCTTCCTTTTTCCTTTTCTTTTCCCCTTTTCCCTTTTCCCTTTCCCCTTTCCTTTCCCCTTTCCTCTTTCCTTTCCCCTTTCCCCTTTCTTTTCCCCTTTCCCCTTTCCTTTCCCCTTTCTTTTCCCCTTTCCCCTTTCCTTTCCCCTTTCCTTTCCCCTTTCCCCTTTCTTTTCCCCTTTCCTTTCCCCTTTCCTTTCCCCTTTCCCCTTTCCCCTTTCCTTTCCCCTTTCCCCTTTCCTTTCCTTCCTTCCTTTCCTTTCATATAACTAATAAGTATCTAAGATTGGATCAGAATTTGTCTTTTTTGTCTCTAGTTCCCATACTCTGTGACACCTGGCTGTTGATATGTGTGTATGTATGTATGTACATATATGTCTATGTATTGGTATGTTTTATATATATATATAATATATATATGTATGTATATATATATATGTGTGTATACACACACACACACACACACACACACACACACACACACACACACATATATATATATATGTGTGTGTGTGTGTGTGTGTGTCAAGTCCGGGCTAGCTCCTTCTGAAGGGCTCAGAATAAGTCTTGGCCTCACATTGTGGGCGCCAAAATGTGAAAGTCCTGTCGTCTCTCAATTGTAATCCTTCTCTGGGAGGATATCTCTTTTCTGTATAATCTTTTCCTCTGTGGGCAGGTTTCTTGGGAGGCTTCTGGAGTCTCCAGCCAAAGCGAAGGTAGAATCTCAAATCCACTTCTTCCCCTCCAAAAGTGTGGGATTGCTGGACTTGGGAATCCACAGGACATCTTCTCCTTGACCCCGTCCAGACTGACTCAGACTCAATGTTCCTTTTTTATCCTCACAGAGAATGGATCTGGATGCAGATGGTTCTCTCCAAAACAAAGTCTATTGGAATTGACCTGAATGACCTCATTGTTGAAAGGAGCCAAGTCCATCAGAATTGATCATTACATAATCTTATTGTTGCTGTGTACAATGGTGTCTTGGTTCTACTCATTTCATTCAGTATCAGTTCATACAAGTCTCTCCAGACCTTTCTAAAATCATCCTCCTGACTGTTCTTGATAGAACAATAATATTCTATAATGTTCATATACTGTAACTTATTTAGGCCCAATTGATGGGCATCCACTCAATTTCTAATTCCTTGCCATCACAAAAAGAGCTGCTACAAACATTTTTGCACACATGTGGGTCCTTCTTCCTCTTTTGTGATCTCTTTGGAATACAGGGCCTCAGAGACACTGCTGGATCAAAGGATATGCAGTTTGGTAGCCTTTTGAGCATAGTTCCAAATTCCTCTTCACAATGGTTGGATTAGTTCACAACTCCATCAAAAATGTATTAGTGTTCCAATTTTCCCATATCCCCTCCAAATTTTTTCATTATTTTTTCCTGTCATTTTAGCCAATCTGAGAGCTATGTAGTGGGACTTCAGAGTTGTCTAAGATAAATAAGAATAGATCTTTAAATATAAGATTTAATGGCTGTAAATTGACACATTACATCCTTTTTGTGGGAAATTCTTTGGGACTTTTCACCAATTTTTTTTCCTTTATTAAACTGTGTTTAGTCTGTGCTTTCACTTGGGAATATATATAATATATAACACACACATATTTGTGGAAAACACTGTCCTAGGCACATTGATGATAAGACAAATTAAGAATTCTTGTCCTGATGACACTATACTCTAATAGAATAGAATAAATAATATCATTCCTCTCTAATATTTCAATATTAATGGAAATGAAAGTAACATAAAGAATTTGATTAGTTCTCTATTCTAGAATTACAATGAATTATTAATGTTTTTTTGTTTTTTGTTTTTTGTTTTTTTTGGACAAACTGTCTCCAGCCTTTTCATCCAAGAACCTGCTCCATTTGGCTTACTTTCATTCCTCTCAACCTTCCTTCCTTCCCTTACCATCAAATTCCAGATTTACCTCCCTCCTTTCATAATGCCATTTGAACTCTATATTCCATAATTAACAAATTTGCTTTTATTTTAAATCTTTTCCTTTATCACTTCTTTATCTTATTTTCTGGTGCCCACTGAGACCTGGTTCCATCATGTATGTATAGACATCCTTTCCGGGACTGAAATTTTATTCATCTTTTAATTTGATAGTTATGACAAATTAAGTTTATCACCTAATCTACAATTTGTTGACCAATATCTACTAATTCCCATGCCATTCTTCTTTTCTCAATGAGTTCAGAGCCTGGCTCACAATGTTTCTCTTTATTTCCCAACTCCTTCCTTCAACATACATGTTGATGCTGCTGTGACTACCTTAGTATCACAGTTTCTCAAATGACCCATTTCCCATGACCTACTCCTCTATTCTACTTGCGTGACACACAGAGAGGGTTATACTCTTGATCTTGGCATTACTCACATGTGTTCCTTTGTTCATCAACTCCTACATTCCTTTGTCTAATCATGTTTTATCATTTCACCTTTCTCTCTAGTGACCTCCAATCATGTTCTTAGTCTTCATTGTGACTTCTAATTCATCTAACTCCTCAGTTCTTTTCTAGAATATCCGAACCTGGTTACAGTTAACACTCTCCATCCTTATTCATCGCAATATCTCAGTAAATTTGTTCAATTCCCATGTCATTTTCTATACTCCCATTCCTCTTATCCTATTGCTAATAATTCATTACCAAGTTTCAACTTTGAATTATTCCCTACTTTTCCTCCTATTCATATACTGCTGAATAGAACTGAAACTATAGTTCTGAAACTATAATGACTTGGTGCATACACATTTATGTTATTTAATCTCAACTAGACCCTCATTTTCAGAGAGGAAATCTTTTCAGACTTCCCTAATTAGTTCCCTTTCTGACTCACCACAGGAGCTGTTTTTCAAATGTTTTAATGCTAGTTCCCAAGTTTCCCAAGTTACCCTTTCCTCCTACTCTTTCAACCAAAGGCCTCTTCTGAATCTTCTCCTTTGCTCTTCATCTCATGCCATTCTGATGTCTTCCTTCACTATTTCCTCCTTCACCACTATTTCTCATGAAAAAAGTGGCTAATTATGTGGCACTTGGCTTTCCTTATTGTCTAACTCTCGAAGTCATATATTATTACTGGAAAAAACACAGCTAGGAGGTGGGTACTATTATCATCTCCATTTTACACTTGAGGAAACTGAGGTAGATCAAGTGGTTAAGTGATTTGCTAAGGGTCACATAGATAGTAAGTGTCTGAAGCACATTTAAACTTGTCTTCTTGACCTACTGGCTCAGTATTTTACCAACTGCACCCTAGCTGCCTCAGAACTCCACTGAGGACTATATTTTATCCTACTCCACTGGCAATTTTTAAACAGAAGAGAGACCTGATAATAACTGTCTTTTAAAAACATATTGGGTTAATTCTGATGGATGTGATTCTTTCCAACAATGAGATGATTGAGGCCAGTTCCAATGATCTTGTGATGGAGAGAGTCATCTACCATCTATACCCAGAGAGAGGACTGTGGGAACCAAGTGCAGATCACAATATAAAATTTTCACTCAATGTTGTTATGGTATAATTGAGTGAGTTTTGATTGTAATATATTAAAATTTTTATTTTCAAATAAAGTTGTTATAAGTTGCTAGCTTTATAAGAAATATGCCTGTACGACCTGAACATTTTATTTCTACCACTTTTAGAATAATTTTTTGTTTTTGTTTAATTTTTTTCTTTCAAGACATAGTCTGTGTCCATTAGATGGCACTAAGCATTACCAGAACTTTTTGGTAAGGAGACTATTAATATTTTCACTTTATTGTTAAAAAGTACATCCATTTTAGTTTTTGTATATAAAATGTAAAATTATTCTAGTTTATTTAATGAGATACATGATCTCTCCAATGATTCCAAATGACTTGAATATTTACAGCAGGATTGTGATTTACTTTCAAAATTAAAGATTAGGTGATTTTCAATTTTAAATTGTGCAAATCTTACCCAGGAGAAAAGCAAACACATTTGCATATAAATTAATTTGCATAATTAATATTATCATAAATTCAGAGCTAGGAGGAACATTAAGGTTTACAAGTTTTAGGCCTGCATTTTATAGATAAGGACACTTGTTACCAGACAGTTTAAGTGATTTGCCCAGTTACGTGGCTAGAGTCTAAGGTAGGATTTGAACTCCTGTCTTCCTAACTTTAGATCCAGCATTCTAAAGGTTCCCTTCATATGAGAAGATGATGCTATTTTCATAATATTTGTATAACATAGACTTTTATTTATTTCCCCTAAAATATTGACAAATATATATTATCCAATCCACACTCTTTTAGTAAGATATCTTGATGACTCAGAATATGCTTTTATTTCCCAGTTAAGTGGAAAAGTCATTTAATAAGCATTAATCAGTTATTATGTGCCAGGCACTGTGTTTGCTAAACACTAAAGATACAGAGAAAGGCAAAAAATATATATGCCCAAGTCTTCTCTATTCCACATACCTATCACCTCTTATATTTATATAGCACAGTGCCTAGTAACACAAACAAACAAACAAAAAAAATCTTTAAAGGACTCACATTGTAATAGATGATGCAACATGTACACAGCAATGGACATAAAAGATACAGGCCAGGAAAATGTGAAAGGAAAACCATTAGCACCTGGGGAGGGACAAGAGTGGGGGTGGAAAAGTGGGGAGACTGAGAAAAACCTCCTCCAAAATATGGGATCTCAGCTGAGTTTTGAAGCAAGCCATGTATCTAAGAGCAAGAGTTAATAAAGGAGAATGTTCCAGGTATAAGGGAACAGTCAATGCAAATAAATAAATAAATAAATAAATAAATAAATAAATAAATAAATAAATAAATAAATAAATAAATAGAACCATGTGGCCTTATAAAAGAAGAGACCCAGATCCTCGACCATATTAGTACTATTCTGTAAAATAATTGAGTTAATTAATTAATTCATCAATTAGTTAACATATATTAAGTGCCTACTATGTTCCAGGCACTGTGCTAAGTGCTGGAGATACAAAAAGAGGCAAAAGACAGTTCAATTATAATGTAATTACACATTTTCAGTAGTATACATGCAGGAGTATAAGTCTAGCAAACTTTTATTTTTAGACTGTTAAATCATTAGTGCCTAATAGATTCAGAATTTGATACAAATCTGAGATTTTAAGAGCCCATTGATATCCAACTGCTGCATGCAAGATATTACTATTTCAGGACAATTGGATGACACAGTGGATAGAGCACCAGCCCTGAAATCAGGAGGATCTGAGTCCAAATCTGACCACAGACATTTAACACTTCCTAGCTGTGTGACCCTGGGCAAGCCACTTAATCTCAGGAAAAAAAAAAACAGGTACCATTATTTCCCAACAGAACAATGAATTGTTGTATTATATCTTCAAGCAAGAGGGAAGCTAGATAGACAAAAGATAAGGCCTGGAGTTGAAGTCTGTGTTATGACTGGACATGACTGAAACAACTCAGAGCAACAACATGGAGAACTCAACAAAATTTTCCAAACAAAATTGACATATGTAAGTTAATAGTTGCTCACTTCAATGCAAAGATGGATATAGGAAAATTTAGTAGAAAAGAAACTAGAGGCCAAAGAATTGTAGATATACTTATAAATATATTGTCAATATGTTCATACAGAATAGAATCAAAAAATGTTGATGTGAATCTTAAAGGAAGTCAGGAAATTTAAGAAGCAGAAATGAGGAGAGAGAGTCTATGAAAAGGCATAGAACTATAATAAAATAACCAGAGAAGGATAATAGGGTTGTACTTTTGTGTGAAGATTTTAGGGTATTGAGCTTGAAGAGGTCTAATACATTATGTGCTTCCTTCTCAGAAATTTGGTAGTGGTAGTCTTTTTTCTTTATACTCATCATATTGATCAATTTCTGTATTCTTCTCTTTTAACATGAGTTTATCTGACCTTAAAGCTATCTCAATTTTCTTCAATTATGCTTTGGGGAATTTACTTTTCACCATCTTTGGTTGAAGCCCCAAGTAAATTTTGGGTATATAACTTGGGTATATGTAACTTCAATTCTAGTTTACATATAGGATACTGAGTCTTACTATCACTAATTTCTCATTTGCTGAAGTCAATTGTTTTTTGATAATGATCACTAAGATTCAAAATGGTTGTGAATCAGTAAGATATATTCTGTGGATTATTTCTCTGACTTATTCTACATACCAGCAATGCATTGAGAACAGATCAGTTCTCTTTCTGAAATTCTGATCAAACTGATTATGCTATTCTTGTCATTGGAGAAAAGCCAAAAATTAAGTTTCTTAGGATCTTGTGATTGTGATCACTTGTGATTTTGAAATACCAATGCTCTTTTGATTTTATATTTCAGGAATCCATAAGAGTAGGTAATATATGCTACTTAACTCTCTATTAGTCTAAGTGCTAATTTTTTTCTGGCTTCATCTCCTGAGTCAATGCTGTGAATCTGGAGAATTAGATAAGTTCCTATGGAAGGGACAGTGGAGAGCTATCTTGATTATAAGTTCTTTGCAATTTCTGTTCAGTTAAATAAAATCTGTCTTATATTTAGTATCACAACAAGATTGAATATTGCATTGGAGTTGAGAGCTAATTTCATTATTTAGAGGAGAACTAAACACAAACAACATTCTGATTTTCCTAGGGAAATCCCTGGGTGGAGTCAAAAGCCATGATGCTATTATTGGTAAATCTCCAAGACTGAATTACATGCATTTGTCTTCAGTTAATACTTGGCTTTTATTACCATTATTACAGAATATTTTAAAATTTCAGATGAGTGGGAATTTTATAATTTTTTACCACTAAAATGCACTTAGATGGTGCAGTAAATCAAGCACTAAACCTAAAATGGGAAGAACTGAATTCAAATTCAATTTCAGATACTTACCAGCTGTGTGATTCTGTACAAGTCACTAGCCTACATCTGATTCAGTTTCCTTATCTGTAAAATAATATACCTCACAAAGTTGTTGGGAGGATTAAATAAGATAAAGTACTTAGCATAATGTTTGGTATATATTAGGTACTTAATAAATGCTTGTTTTCTTTCCTTTCTTCATCCCTGACAGATTTTGTATTTGTTCTTTAGTTCTCTTAATATTGCCAGCACCTTAATTTTTTTTAAGGCAATTGGGGTTAAATGACTTGTTCAGGGTCACACAGTCAGGAAACATTAAGTATCTGAGGTCAGATTTGAACTCAGGTCCTCCTGACTTCAGGGCTGGTGCTCTATCCACTGCACCACCTAGTGCCCCAACACTTTAGTTCTTTTGTCACTTCCTCTTAGACTATAATGGGAGCCACCTAACTGGTCTTCTTTGAAATCTTTACCTTTTTTAGTTCAGGTTTCCAAAATCACAGATTTTGTCATTCTTCTATTCAAAAAAACTTCAGCTTTTCCCTATGACAGTACAGCCGCCTTATCCTGGTAATTAAGGTTCTTCAAAATCTCACTCATATCTACTTTCCCAGTCAGTCTTATTTCATATTATTCCTCTTAGAACAATAGGATCGTGGATGTAAAATTTAAAGGGATGTGGGTGTGGGGCAGGGGTAAGAATAATGCAGTCCACTGTCTTCATTCTATAAATAGGGAAACTAAGGTCCAAGGAGATTAATAAGTTCACATAGAACTGATCCAACCACTCTGGAGAGCAATTTGGAACTATTCCCAAAGGGCTAGAAAACTGTGCATACTACTGTGCATTCAGTAGTCTCAGTGCTGGATTTATATCCCAAAGAAACCATAAAAAACCACATGTGCAAAAATGTTTGTAGCAGACCTTTTGGTAGTGACAAAAATCTGGAAACTGAATGGATGCCCATCAATTGGAGAATGGTTGGGTAAATTATGGTATATGAATGTTATGGAATATGATTGTTCTGTAAGAAATGACCAACAGGATGATTTCAGAGAGGTCTAGGAGACTTACAAGAACTGATGCTGAATGAAGTAAGTAGAACCAGGAGATCACTGCACACAGCAACAAGAAGATTATGAGATGATCAACTGTGATGACTCTTTTCAACAATAAGGTGATTCAGGGCAATTCCAATAGACTTGTGATGGAAACAGCCATCCTCATCCAGAGAGAGAACTATGGGGACTGAATGCGAATCAATGCATGATATTTTCATGTTTTGTTGTTGTTTGTTTGCTTGTTTTTTTTTTTCTTCCTTTCTCATGGGTTTTTTCCTCCTTTTGATCTGATTTTCTTCTTCACCATAATGAATATGGAAATATGTTTAGAAGAATTGTTAACCTTTTTAACCTGTTTTGCACATATTTAACCTATACTGAATTGCTTACTGTTTAAGGGTACAGGTAAAGGGGGAAGGAGGGAGAAAAATTTGGAGCACAAACTATTTTTCCAGATATTTGGAAAATTAAAAGCTATTATTAAAAATCATAAGTTCACATAAATAAGAATCAGTGGTAGGATTTTACTCCTGATTTTCTGACTTTAGATGTTCAAGGTCAGTTCTCTTTTCACTCCTCTGAATATTCCCCTTCATTTACAACATGTCCTAGACAAATTGACTTAGCTTTTTCCCAAACCTTGTATGCCATGCCCTCAATCCAATTCAAGCAGGTCATTTCTTTTTCTTAGAATACCTTCTTACTTCTGCCTATCAAAATCCCTTTTCTATTTTCCAGTGCCCTCCCCTCCATAAAAACTTCCCTGATCTGTTCTTCACTCATGTAAATGCTTCTTCCCTCCTCAAATTTCCTTATTGTACCTTTTCTGGATACTTCTTTTAATCTTTTTAATTGATTGCTCCTATCGTATTTTATATTTAATTTGGCCCTTGTGCTTTCGAATGTAGTAAAATGAAAATGAAAACTTGAACTTCTCTTCTTTGTATCCTAAGTGTTTAGAGTATTGTTTTGTACATAAGTAAGATTTGATAATAATAATATGATGATTGCATTTCAGGTAATTTTGATATTGTGTCACATTAGTTATTCTTTCTAGAAATTGCATTCACTTTAAGATTTTAAAGGGCAGATTTTAAACTTTTAATCTTCGTCTTGAATGATTTTTGATGGTTTACACAGGAAACCTGCATATTAGACAAAAATGCATTAGTTGGGAAATCTGAAGTCCTAAGTTGGAATTTAAACTTTGGCACTTATTATTTGACCTCTGAGACTCTTTCTCATCTGTATAATGACAGACTGTTCAATGAGAACAGGTCAGAAGAACCACATGGATGTTTCATAAACCTGATAAAGTAAAATCATGGTAATAGAGAGTAGAGGGACTCAACTCTACTTCAAGTTTTCTCTATTTCCTGTCTGCTTATTTTGGGATGAAGACAATATCTTTTTAGTTGTCTGCTGTGCTAGAGATTAAAGTGTTTACAAAAATCCCCAACAGAGAAACTCAACTTTTTTTTTTTCCTATCTAGTAATCCATAAGATAGCAGAACTATTTCTCCTTCAACAGATGCCATTAGTGCTATTTGAAAATAAAAGACAAACAACAAGATAAAACGGTAACTCTCTGAGATCCAAAAAGCAAGCAAAGAGTGCTGTGAGTTTCTCAGCTATACTTTTATATAGAATGGAGCCTTGTTCATTTATATATTTTTCCTTTAGTACAGTGCCTTGTTATAGAAGGAGCAGAGCCAAGAATGGGATCCCAAATTGGAGTTTGCCTGAAGCAAAACCATGTGCCCAAGTAGCCCCCAAAAGTGACCTGCTTTATGCAATTCAGCAGTGGATCAATGTAGATTGATTCATTTTTTGTTTCTTGACACCTCAGCTTCTTCAGTTGCTTTTCTCCTATGATTGGAGAGCTAGAGGACAGAGCAATAAATTCCTGACAAAGAATTCCTTTATAAAGGGCTCAGAATTGCAAATAACTCTCCACTTTCCATGAATAACTTTGCTTAGTTTTCATGCCTTCATACTGGATATTCCTAATGGCCTCCTTTTCCTCACTCAATTACTCCCCTCCTCCACTGCTTTTCATCTCTCTTTTTGGTACAACCTCTCCCTATTCAATTGTAAGCTCCTTGAGGACAAGGATTATCTTTTTTCATATTTGTATCTCTAGTGCTTAACACAAGGCTTGGCACATAGTTGGTGCTTAATAAATACTTACTGAATTGAATTGAAGAGATTGAATGGCCCAATCACTATGCCACCTTTGGAAATAAATTTGTGGGCCAAATGTTTTGTAGCAACCTGATTAAGTTTAAGCCCTGTTCTCTAGAACAGGGATATAAAGACAGACTATGACTCCTACCACAAGGGAAATGTTTTTGTACATCTGTTCTTACTGTATAGACTCAGTAATTATTCATTTATAAAAAAACAATTGATATTAATTGATTAAATTAATAGTGGCATGCTGTTAACACTGATATTGAGAAGATAACTGTCAAATGATATTGGGGCAATAATCACTAGCTATTGATATCAGAGAGAATATACTGCAGTGGGGGATTACTGTTAATATTAGAAAAATATCTTCAACTTCTTGACCTACTTTGGGGTTCCCATAGAACTCTGAAGGCACCTTTAGGTAGCTGCCCTCTGTGGACCTGACTTACCAGTGTAAATACAATTTGGCAAAGACTTCTAGGATCTAAATAAGATATTTCTGGAAAAGACAAACAATAGCTTCATTATCTATCTCACAGTATTGTGTGAAAAGAGCTCTATAAAACATAAAGTACTACGTTATTATAAGTGTAACATATTATCTTTATAATATATGTAATATATATTATATATAGTTATTATTGTTATTTATATAATTATATATATTTATATATAGTTAGCTATTATAAATAAACCTTTTATATTATAAGCAGTAATAATTATTAGAAACATTATCCTAAAAAATAACTCCACATTTATACTCTTTGTAACTTCTGGTTGTCTTTGTTCTTTCAAATTTGCATTTTATTTCCTTATAAAGCTGCTGCTTTTGACAGCTTTACAATCTCAAAGATACCTGTGGTCAATGGTTTGAAATTCCTTTTAAATACTAAATTAACACTCTGAATTCATCATGATTACTTGCTATGTGTGGGGTATCTATGAGTGTGAGGTCTTTTACTGAATTTATTATACACAGAAAAACCCTAGACAGAACCATAGACTGACAGAGCTAGAAGAGATCTAAGAAAATATCTAATACAAACCTTTAATTTTACAAACTGCTGTGTATGCCTATAACAAAATGTCTACATGGCAAAGGGGTTTTTAAATATTTAAAAATATTTGACATAACAAAAGTATGAGTCAACGGAATAATTTAGATAAATCTTTGGTGTTCATTGTAACTAGATTTAGATTGCAATTTTCTTCTAGGTGGTAAGCCATAAGCTAACTTTTTTCATAGTTATCAGACATAAATGGCATTTAAGGCCCCTTTCAACTTAAAAATTATTGCATTAGATGCTGAGCTATGTTTAGAATTTTAGAGTTATGGAGTCCAGAAAAATTGAGATGGGAAACACTGCCACTTGTATCCTAGAATTCAGTTTCCTCAATGGTGTATATCTTTAAATACTCCATGTAGTTATGGTTGTCATATATCTGATAATACGTAAGCTGAGTCTATATAATTAATCTAATCCAAATCAACATACTTTTATTATTAAAAGCTTACTATGGGGGGCAGCTAGGTGGCGCAGTGGATAGAGCACCAACCTTGAATTCCGGAGGACCCCAGTTCAAATCTGGTCTCAGACACTTAACACTTCCTAGCTGTGTGACCCTGGGCAAGTCACTTAACACCAGCCTCAAAAAAAAAAAAAAAAAAAAAAAAAAAAAAAAAAAAACTTACTATGTACAAGTATAATACTAGAGAAAAGCACCCATTTTTGTGCCCGAAGGCACCCAGACCAAGTAGTGCCATATGGTATCCCATTGGCACTTCCCAGAGTTGCATGTCTCATCAGCCCAACTTTTTCTGGGATCTAGATTTGTCAGCAATCAGACCAGAGGAAAAAACTCTGCAGGGATCTCAAAACAGATTCTACACTTGGGCCCAAAAGTGGGCAGTAAGTCTTTTCTGCAACCAGACCTAATCTCTCCTGGGAGTCCTGGACTGAATCAGGGGCTGCCTTCTCTAAGAGTCCATGACTAGCTGGCTCAAGGCTCCCCACAGAGGCTTGCGGTTCTCCAATCTCTAATCTTGCTCTCAAATCTCTTATATCTCACAGGGGCTTCCAAATGTAATACCAGAGAAACTGAGGCAAGCAAGAGATTGGTTTTTAATTTTTAATGTGGAGTTCAGGTATCCATGTCCAAAGCATTAACCCAGACTAACAGAAGCAGGGAACTTATATTGGGTTTTAGCTAACTAGGGTTTGACAAGGGAAACAAAAGCAGATTAAGGGGGCGGGGAGGGGGGAGTCATTGGAAGAATGGACAAGCCATAATTTCAGGAAAGGATCATAACTTAATCCTGATAGGATAGGATTGGGGTCAAGATAAAACTGGAGACAGCAAGGCAAAGGGCAATATTAAAAAGAATGGAGAATTATCTTCAAATTAAAACAACTCTGAGATACCACTACACACCTGTCAGATTGGCTAAGATGACAGGAAAAAATAATGATGAATGTTGGAGGGGATGCGGGAAAACTGGGACACTGATACATTGTTGATGGAGTTGTGAACGGATCCAACCATTCTGGAGAGCAATCTGGAATTATGCCCAAAAAGTTATCAAACTGTGCATACCCTGTGATCCAGCAGTGTTACTACTGGGCTTATATCCCAAGGAAATACTAAAGAAGGGAAAGGGACCTCTATGTGCCAAAATGTTTGTGGCAGCCCTTTTTGTGGTGGCTAGAAACTGGAAAATGAACGGATGCCCATCAATTGGAGAATGGTTGGGTAAATTGTGGTTGAATGTTATGGAATATCATTGTTCTGTAAGAAATGACCAGCAGGAGGAATACAGAGAGGCTTGGAGAGACTTACATGAACTGATGCTGAGTGAAATGAGCACAACCAGGAGATCATTATACACTTCAACAACGATACTGTATGAGGATGTATTCTGATGGAAGTGGATATCTTCGACAAAGAGAAGATTTAATTCAGTTCCAATTGATCAATGATGGACAGAATCAACCACATACAGAAAAGGAACACTGGGAAATGAGTGTAAACTGTTTGCATTTTTGTTTTTCTTCCCAGGTTATTTTTACCTTCTGAATCCAATTCTTCCTGTGCAACAAGAGAACTGTTTGTTTCTACACACATATATTTTATCTAAGATATGCTATAACATATTTAACATGTATAAAAATACCTGCCATCTAGGGGAAGGGGTAGAGGGAGGGAAAGGAAAAGTCGGAACAAAAGTGAGTGCAAGGGATAATGTAAAAAAATTACCCATGCATATGTTCTGCCAATAAAGTTATAATGAAAAAAATTTTTAAAAAGAAAGGAGAATTATTTTAGCAAGGATTGAGATAAAGCATCTGGAGTTTATGACACAATGGTATGTATGTAAAGATGGTCAGAGCTTCAAGGTTTTTCCTGGGCTCTTTTTTTTAAAACTCAATTTCCAGTCCTAATGGCAAGGAAGGGGGGGTGGCGGCTCACCACAAGAAACTGGGGATATTCATAAGAGAAAGCAACATAATCCTGTCCTTTGTAGCTAATGGTTAAATGATGGGATGGAGAGAGAATGAAGACAGAATGAGATGAATGAAATCTGTGTACCTAACTATGATACCAGATAGATTAGGAGCAAAGGGGAAAAAAACTAATTGATATAAAATTTTGAGGAAGTAGGGAATATATTGTTTAACTGAAGATGATGGAAATAAAGGCGATGGAAATGAAAGCTATCTGGAATTGTGGCATCTAAGTTGGGCTTTGAAAGATTAAAAAAAAAGGCATAAAATTGTGTCCTGAGAATACTACAAATTGGTTTTGGTCCTTAGTACTTTGGAGGCAGAGCTAAGATGGCAGAGTAAAATTCCCTTCCAAAAAAACTTTAAATCAATGTTTCTAAACAAATTCTGGAGTAGCAGAACCAACAAAAGGTTGAGGTGAGACAATTTTCCAATCCAACACAACTTTTAGAAGGAAAGGTCTGTCTCACCAGAGTGAGTGGAGTGGAGTGTAACACAGACCTCCCACCCCAGTAAGCCAGCAGCAGCTGCAGGGGCAGCTGTTTTGGTAAGGGCCATTTCCAGAGCTCTCAGATTACAGACAGAAAGGGGCCTCGACAACTGGTTAGTAGGAGAGTATAGGGAACCCTTTGCTGGCACTGGGTATAGAATTTAGTTGCATTGTCCAGAGAAAGTTCAAGGATTGTGGTCACAGAGTAAGAAGATGACTAGCATATCAGAGCTTGCAGCTACAGGGAAGTGTGAACTCTGGTCATAATTCTAGGACAGAAAAAAGTGCTTTTGGTCACTCACAGACTAAGAAAGTACCTCTCCTTAGAACACACCTTTCCTTAATTCATACTACCTTGAAAGTACCGAAAACATACAGGTCCTTATAATTAGTTCTGACAACAGCAGCCCAAAAAGCCTGAAACTTGGGATAGTGCTCCCTCCACCCAGAAAGTGGAGTCTGAATTTAACATAAAGATGAAAGTCAAGAAATAAGCTGGAAAAATGAGCAAACAACAACAATAGCAAAAAAGACCTCAGAGATTATTATGGTTGGCAAGGACCCAGAAATTGAGTAGATGCCCGTCAGCTGGAGAATGGCTGAATAAGTTATGGTATATCAATGTTATGAAATATTATTTTTCTATAAGAAATGATCAGTAGGATGATTTTAGAAAGGCTTAGATGCTAAGTGAGTAGAACCAAGAGAACATTGTAAATTTGGAACACAAAGTTTTGTAATTTTGAAAATTATCTTTGCATGTATTCTGGGGAAAAAAAAGTTATTTGAAAAAAGAAGGAAAGTCTCTCAAGGAAGATCAAAAGTCAAACTCAGAAGACAATGAAATCAAGCTAAATATATTCAAAACGTCAAAGAAAAATGTGAATTGGTCTCAGATCCAAAAAGGATATCTGAAAGAGCTGGAAAATAAAAGTAGTTTAAAAATTAAATAAATTGAATAGAGGGAAATTTGAGAAAAGAAATAAAAGTAATGCAAGAAAATCATTAAAAAGAGCTAACAACTTATTAAATGGGGCACAAAGAAAATATCAAAGTAAAACCTTAAAAAATAAGTGGCCATATGGTAAAAGATGTATAAAATAATGCTTTAAAAAGCAAGATTGGCCAAATGGAAGAAAAGATATAAAAATTCACTGAAAAAAAGAACTCTAAAAAATTTTAAAAACATAATTGATTAAATAGAAAAAAAAAGACATAAAAGCTCACTAGAGAAAGTGAAATCTGAATTGTGCAAGTAAAGGCCAATGACTCGAAACTTCAAAAATGAAAAAAAAAGGATATGTAAAATATCTCAATGGAAAAAAAAAAATTAACCTGGAAAATAGATCAAGGAGAGATAATTTAAGAATTATTGGAATCGGGGCAGCTAGGTGGCACAGTGGATAGAGCACCAGCCCTGAATTCTGGAGGACCTGAGTTCAAATTTGTTCTCAGACACTTAATACTTCCTAGCTGTGTGACCCTGGGCAAGTCACTTAACCCCAGCCTCAGGGGGAAAAAAAAAGAATTCTTGGAATCTCTGAAAGACATGATAAGGCATTATCTAGGGTCAACATCTTAAATCTAGAGAGCAAAATGAAAATTGAAAGAATATATCAATAAGCTTCTGAAAGAGATCCCCAAATGAAAACTCATAGGAATATTATAGTCAAATTCCAGAGCTTGCAAGTCAAGAAGAAAGTATTTCTAACAGCCAGAAAGAACAATTTAAATTTCCCTAAGATAACACAAGATTTAACAGCTTCTACATTAAAGGATCAGATGGCTTGAAATGTGATGTTCCAGAGGGCAAATGAACTAGGACTATAACCAAGAATCACCTACTCAGCAGAAATAAGTATAATCTTTTGAAGGAGGGGAAATCTATATTTAAAAAGTTGACTTTCATTACAAGAGAAGTATAAAAAAGGTAAACAAGAAAGAGAGCTCATAAGGGTTTTATAAAGTTAAATTATTTACATTTCTACATGGAAAGCTAATGCTTGAAGTTCCTAAGAACTTTATCATTATTAGAGCAGTTAAAAGAATTATATGTAGACAGAGGCATGGGTGTGTGTTGACTAGGATGGGATCATTAACTAAAAAATAAAATTAAAGGGTGAAACAGAGGAATGCAATGGAGAAAAGGGGAAGGGAGAGGTAGAATAGTTCTAAACTGTCTCACATAAAAGAGGTATGAAAAGAATGGCTTTTAGAAATGGAGGGGAAATAAGCAATGATTCACTGGAATTGGCTCAAATAAGGAATAACACCCACATTCAGATGTGTATAGAAATACAACTCACAGGAATGTATAGCATTCAAATTCTTTTTTAAAAAAAAATTAAATTATTAATGCTCAGGAGGATGATTTCAGAAAGGCCTGGAGAGTCTTGCATAAACTGATGCTAAGTAAAGTGATTAGAACCAAGAGAGTATTGTACACAGCAAGAAGATCATTATACATAGCAACAACAAGATTATGTGATAATCGACTGTGATGGATGTGGCTCTTTTCAACATTGAGGTGATTCAGGTCAGTTCCAATAACCTTGTGATGGAGAGAGTCATTTGCTTCCAGAAAGAGGACTGTGGGGACTGAATGTGGATCACAACATATTTTCACCTTTTTATTGTTGTTTGCTTACTTTTTGTTTTCTTTCTCGTTTTTTCCCTTTTGACATGTTTTTTCTTGTGCAGCATGATAAATGTGGTAATATGTATAGGAGAACTGTGCATGTTTAATATATTGGAATACTTGCTGTCTAAGGGATGGTTAGGGGAAAGGGAAGGAGAAAAAAATTAAAACACAAGGTTATGCAAGGGTGAATGTTGAAAACTAATGTATCAATTTTGAAAATAAAGAGCTAAAAATTTTTAATTAAATCAATAAGGGGGGGAAACAGGCTAGTATAATGGAAGTATAGTGGAAGAGCTCAAATTTTACCTTTCACAACTATATAAATCTAACCAAAAAAAATAAGCAAGGAAAGAAACTAAGGAGATGAATGAAATTTTGGAAAAGTTATTTATGATAGACCTCTGGAGAAATTTGAATTGGAAAAGAAAGGAATATATGCTTTACTCCGTGGTATATAGGGCTTACACAAATATTGACCATATATAATAGCATAAAAATTTCATAACCAGAGGTTGAAAGAGGAAGAAAGATCCAAAGGCAGAGGATTAACCTGTGTGAAGTATAAACACCTCTGGGCTCCCCCTGCAGAAATAACAAACAAGGAGCCCTGGGTTAGCTGGGTTCCAAGGTAGCCTTAGCCTGACCCCTAGGACATCATAGGGAGTCTGAGTTCTGAGTCCAGGAAGAATGAGGAAACTTCTACTATAAGGAAAGCCCTGTTATGCTGCTGAGACATTGCCCTGGGCGAGAAGGAACTAGCATACCAGGTGAGTGTAGAAGAGTGGGGCAGGGTAGCTGCTTGCTGAGAACACAGAAAGATGGAGTTCTTAGTTTGAGATTCCAGGTCAGAGGGAAAAACTGAAACTAGAGCATCCCTCACTCAAACACACACACACACACACACACACACACACACACACACACACACACACACACACACTTCAGAACTAGGAGTGATTACACTATTAAGTTCTTATTTTTAAAAAATGAGCAGGCAAGGGAGAACCCAACCATAGAAAATTATTATAGGAAAAGGGAAAACTGGGAAACTTGGATTCATTTTCAGAGTATGATATTGAAGTAAAAAAAAAAAAAAAAGACTTCCCTATACTAAAGAGTAATGTTAAATGGCTACTTGCCCATAAAGAATTTACAGAAAAACTCAAAAGAGATTTTTAATATCAAACGAGAGACTGAGGAAAAACTAAAAACTAAAAACAATCCAAGAAAAACAAAAAGATTATGAAAAGAGAGTAAACTAACTAGAAAAGAAGATGCAGTCTTAGAGAACAAAATGACTTTTTGAAAATTAGAATTGAGTAAGAGGAAGCCACTGAAGTTATAAAAGACCAAAAAATAATTTAAAAATATATAAAGAATGAAGAAATAGAAGGAACCGTAAACAAGAAAAAGTATATATATATATATATATATACACATATATATATATATATATTTATTTATCGACAAATATATAGTAGCTCTTTTTATGGCAGCAAATAATTAGAGATTGAGTACTTGCCCATCAAATGGGGAATGACTGAACAAGTTGTGGCATATGATTGTGATGGAGTACTGTTGTGCTATAAGAAGTCATGAGCAGGGTGCTTTCAGAAAAAACCTGGGAAGACTTACATAAATTGATGCAAAATGAAGTGAGTACCAAGAGAACATGGAAAATAATAACAACAATATTCTATTAAGATCAACTGTGAATAACTTCTTATTGTTGTTATTGTGTTTGTCCTTCATTCTCAAAAAGGTCCAAAATGGCTGATCAGGCCAGTAGAAGCTTGAAGTGCTCTTCCACAGGTTGGATACAGTTGTCCCGACGAACATTTGAGGTAGCTCCTCTAATTTTATGCATCTTGTGTTTCTTTTGGACTAATTCAATTCTGTTTCACTTGTAGAACACAGCATCTTCTCTGATGAGGGCATGCTGTGATGAGGTCCTGTAGCAGTGTAGATTCTAAAGTTCTTAAGAGAGATTCTAAAGTTCTTAAGAGAGATTTTGAAGTGTCCCTTGTTTCTCTTTTTCTCACCACCTTGTGAACACTTGTCCTCTGTGAGTTCTCCAATAAATAAATTTTTTGGCAAGTGGACATTTTGCATTTGAGCAATGTGGCCAGCCCAATGGAGTTGTGCTCTCTGCAGTAGAGTTGGAATACTTGGCAGTTTAATTCAAGAAAGGACCTCAATGTCAGCATCTTCTCCTACTAGGTGATCTTCAGAATCTACCTAAGAATTCAAATGGAAGTGATTCAATTTTCTGGCACGGTGCTGGTTTCACAGGCATATAATAATGAGATCAGACCAACAGATCTGCAGACCTTTAGTTTGATAATGAATCAATCAATAGTCTCCACACTTTCCTTCTGAGCCTTCCAAACACTGAGGTGGCTCTGGCAATGCATGTGGCAATCTCATTATCAGTGTGGACATCCCTGGAACGTATACTGCCAAGGTAAGAGGACTTTTCCCATAGCATTCCAAATTTCATCATTTATTGTAAATGATGGTTCCACAACTGATGGTATGGTGCTGGCTGGAGAACCTGCATTTTCTTGTGTTAATTATTAGGCCAAAATTAGCACAAGCAGCAGACAATTGATCCTTATTTTGTTGCATCTCAGTTTCAGAGGCTACATTGAGTGCTCAGTCATCTGCAAACAAAAAACATACACCAACACTCTCTCCCCTTTGGTTTAGCTTGTAGCCTTTTCAAGTTGCAGAATTTTCTATTAGTGCAGTAAACTGACTTTGATGCCACATTTGACCTCATTGAAGGTGTTTGACAACTGAGATGAAAACATCATGCTAAAAAGCATGACAGCTATTATTGTCAATACATGATCCAAAACAATTCTGAAGGACTTACAATGAAAAATGCTATCCATCTCCAGAGAAAGAAGTTATGGAATCTGAATAAAGATTGGAACATACTTAAAAAACAAAAAAATACAACAAAAAAACAAAACAAAACAATATGTATATATATATATATATATATATTTTATGTATCAAATTGTCTTCTGAAGGACAGAGCAGGGGATAGAAGAGGAAGAGAATTTGGAATTCAAAATATTTTTTAAAATTAATGTTAAAAATTATTTTAACTTTTAATTGGAAAAAAATAAAATAAATTTTAAATATTTGGTACTTAATTGTTGTTTGCAAAAATATTAAATAGTGTCTTGTTATTAAAAAAAACTTTGTTTTTAGTAAAACTATTACAAATAGTTAATCTTAAACAAGGCATATTCTGGCAATGGGTTACTTGAAATTAGAACCTGATTTACCTGATTTATTGTTTTCTTTTTTCACTGGGTTAGCACCTTAGCATTAAAACAATTAGTTCTCTTTCATTAGTTTCCCAATCCTAGCCACAAGGCAATAGAATTTATGGATAATTACAGCAAATCTTGGGTAACTTACCAAAGTTAAACCCCACCTCACCAAAGGTGGGTAAGTGTAAGTGTAAGAGTAAAGTATAAGTGACTTTTATAGCTTAAGAAATGTAATAGTTGCCCTTAAATATACTACTTTGAGCGCCTCATTGCTATTGCAAAATGGAATTTATGCAGAGACTAAAAACAATAGTTAGCCTCCTGAATTTACAGTGAATTAGAAAGGTAGGAATGATTTCACTGACAGCCAATACAATATCTTGAAAGGAGTCCAGACCTTTTAAGCCATTTCCTAACTACTGGTAACAAGCACAGGTGCTTCCTGAATTCAGTTCAGATTTTTATTTTTTTAAAGTGTAACTCAGGAAAAGATTTAAAATCTCTTTGTTGGCTTCTTATCTTCTGTGTCAAGTCCAAGATTCTACATCCTACCATCCATGATCTCTTTATTTTATTTTATTTTTCACAAATGCTTTTTGTTTTACATCACATTTATTTTCTTTTTAAAAATGTTTTAATTTTTTTCTAATTACATTTAAAAACAATTTGCAACATTCATTTTTTTAAAAAAAAATTTGAGTTCCAAATTCTTTCCCAGCTTTTCTCCTCTCATGAAGAAGGCAAGAAATTTGATATAGGTTATACAATGCAGTTATGTAAAACATAATTTCATACTAATAATATGAAAGAAAACACAGGATACCTCCCCATAAAGGCATTAAAAATAAAGGTGTTTTTTTTAAAGTATGCTTCAATCTGCATCCAGCTTCTTTCTCTGGAGACAGATAGCATTTTTCATCATGAGCTTTCAGAATTGTTTTAGATCACTATATTGCTGAAAACAACTTTCAAAGTTGATTATCATAGTATATTGTTGTTCTTGTATATATAATGTTCTCCTGTTTCTGCTTACTTTGTTTTTCATCAATTCATTTGAGTTTTTCCAAGTTTTTTCTTAAAGCATCTTCCTCATATAGCACTTTTTAGAGAACAATATTAATCCATCAAAATCTCAAACTGCAACTTGAAAGAGAATAAATAAATAAAATTATATATATATATACATATATATATTTATATATAATTTTCCTTTTAAAAAATCTCTTTGAGATACAGATATAGTATCAGTATTACTGAGTCAAAGAATGTGGACAATTGTGTAGCTCTCTGGGCATTGTTCCAAATTGTTCTCCAGAATGGTTGGAGCAGTTCACAACTCCACAAGAATGCATTAGAGTCCTAACTTTTTCACATCCCCTCCAAGAGTTGTCATTTTCCTTTTCTGTCACATTAGCCAATCTGATAGATGTGAGATAGAACCTCAAAGTTAATTTTCATTTTTTCTAATTAACAGTGATTTAGAGCATTTTTTCATGTGACTAGATAGCTTTGATTTTTTTCTTCTGAAAACTGCCTGATTATATGCTTTGGCCATTTATCAATTGGGGAATGACTTGTAGTCTTATAAATTTAAATCAGTTTTCTCTATATTTGAGATCATATCGATTTCCCTGTCCTTTCGCCCTCCCCTATCCTTTAAGGCATCCCTTGTAACAAAGCATAAAAATTAGAAAAATTTAAATTCAGCTAAACCATGTAATATAACAAGTATATTTCTATTCATCTTTCTACATACCATTGTCCCTTACTTTTGCAATTAAGGAAGATAGGTATGCTTCCTCAATTTTTTTTTCTGTCTCATCTATGACCTTCCTGGATTATATGTCTAGAAGGGAGCTCTCTGGATATGGACGTTTGTCAATTTTTTTAAAAGTATACTTCCAAAGTGTTTTCCAGAACTAGTTTAATTCACAGTTCTATCAACTGCTTATTAATTTGTCTGAATTCCCACAGTTTTTCCAGTATTGGCAATATCCATATTTTGTCATATTTAACTTAAAGGATATGAAATGGAATCTATTTTAAGTTGCATTTCTCTTATTATTAGAGAATTATTATTTGTGTTAATTCAGTATATGTATATATATATACATACACACACACATACACATATATATATATATATATATATATACATACACACACACACATACACACACACACACACACACATATATATATATATATATATATGGATAGAGAATTTGGTCTGGAGACAGGAAGATTCATTTTCCAAAGGTAAAAATCCAACCTCAGATTCTTTCTAAATATATGATTTTGTTTCACTCAAAAAAATGTTCTCATCTAGTCAAGGTACTGGACAGACAAATGAAGTAGTTTCAATTTCACTCTGTCACATACTTAAGGGGGAAAACCATAAACTTTAATAATTATAATCAATAACAGTAGCTAGGTACTATGCTAAGTGTTTTACAATGGTAATCATATTTGATTATTTTATTCATAGTTTGATGTATAATCTTCCTTAGTTTTACATTGTATAAGTAAATATCTCTTTTATTTCATGCTTGTTAAATTCATAATTTTTTCTTCCACTTAGTTTATTTATTTTTAATACACTTTGCTTTATGAATCATGTTGGGAGAGAAAAATCAGAACAAAAGGGAAAAACCATGAGAGAGGAAAAAAAAAACAGAAAAAAGTGAACTTTACATGTGTTGATTTATATTCAATCTTCATAGTTATTTTTTTGGATGCAGGTAGCATTTTCTGTCCAAAGTCTATCTGGCATTGCTTTAGATCACTGAACCATTGAGTAGAATCAAGATCATCACATATTCTTGCTGTTATTGTGTTCAATTTGTTCCTGATTCTGCTTGTTTTGCTCAGCATCAGTTCATGTAAATCTTTCCAGGCCTTTCTAAAATCAAGCCGTTCATAATATTTTATAGAAGAATAATATTCCATTACTTTCATATATCACAATTTGTTCAACCATTCCCCAATTGATGAGCATCTCCTCATTTTCCAATTCATTGCTACCACAAAAAGAGCTGCTACAAACATTTTTGCACATCTGAGTTTTTTTCCCTTCTTTATGATTTCCTTGCGATACAGACCCAGTTGTGACACTGCTGGGTCAAAAGGTATACATATTTTGATAGCCCTTTGTGCATAGTTCCAGATTGCTCTCTAGAATGGTTGGATCATGTCATAACTCCACCAATGCATTGGAATTAATGTCTCAGTTTTCCCACCCTCTCTTTAACATTTATCATTATCTTTTTTGACATCTTAGCCAATTTGAGAAGTGTGACATGGTACCTCAGAATTGTTTTAATTTGCATTTGTCTAATCAATAGTGATATAGAACATTTTTTCATATATAAGTATAAATAGCTTTAATTTTATTATCTGAAAAGTCTTTTCATATCCTTTGACCATTTATCAATTGGGGAATGACTTGTATTCTTATAAATTTAACACAGTCCTTTATATTTAGAAATGAGACCTTTATCAGAAACACTGACTGTAAAGATTTTTCCTCAGCTTTGTTCCTATTTTCCCCCTGAGACAATTGGGGTTAATGACTTGCCCAGAGTCACACAGCTAGGAAGTTTTAAGTGTCTGAGATCCAGATTTGAACTCAGGTTCTCCTGACTTCAAGGCTAGTGCTCTATCCACTATATTACCTAGCTGCCCCTGCTTTGTTCCCTTTTAATCTTGTTTCTTTTGGTTTTGTTTGTGCAAAAAGTTTTTTAATTTAATGTAATCAAAGTTGTCCATTTTGCCTTTCATATTGTTCTCTAGGTCTTCTTTGATCATAAATAAATCTTTTCCAAGGATATGATAGGTAAATTATCCCTTGTTCTCCTAATTTGTTTATGGTATCATCCTTTATGCCCAAATCATGTGTCCATTTTGGCCTTATTTTAGCATGGAGTGTGAGATATAGGTCTATGCCAAGTTTCTGACATATTATTTTCCAGTTTTCTCAGCAATTTTTGTCAAATAGTAAGTTCTTATTCCAGAAGCTAGAGTTGGGGGGGGGGTATCAAATACTAGATTGCTATAGGCCTTGCTTATTATGTTATGTGTATCTAATCTATTCCACTCATCCATCACTTTATTTCTTAGCCAGGACCAAATGGTTTTAATGACTGCTGCTTTATAATATAGTTTTAGGTTTGGTACTACTAAGTTACCATCCTTTGTATTTTTTCCATTGATATTCTTGACCTTATGTTCGTTCAGAACAATTTTGTTATTATTTTTCTAGTTCTATAAAATAACTTTTTTTTGTAGTTTGATTTTATGGCACTGAATAAGTGGACCACTTTAGGCATAATTGTTATTTTTATTATATTAGTTCAGTTTAGCCATGAGCAATTGACATTTTTCCAGTTGTTTAGATAAGACTTTATTTGTGTGAAGTGTTTTGTAATTGTATTCATATGGTTCTTAGGTTTGCCTTGACAGGTATATCTCAAATATTTTATTTTTTCTACAGTTATTTTAAATGGAATTTTAAATGGAATAAATATCTGTTGCTGATGTGCTTTGTTGGTAATATATAGAAATTCTGATGATTTGTGTGGATTTCTTTTATATCCTGCAACTTTGCTAAAGTTGTGAATTGTTGCCAGGAAGTTTTTGGATGATTTCCATGTCATCTGCAAAGAGTGATAATTTTATTCCTTGTTGCCTATTCTAATTCCATTCATTTCTTTTCTTTTCTTATTGCTAAGCCCAACATTTCTAATATAATTTTGAATAATAGTGGTGATGATGCGCATCCTTGTTTCACCTGGATCTAATTGGGAATACATCCAGTTTCTTTCCATTACAAATAATGTTTGCTGTTAGTTTTACATAGATACTGCTTATTATTTTAAGGAAAGCTCCCTTTTTCTCTATGCTCTCTAGTGTTCTTAATAGGAATGAATGCTGTATTTTGTCAAAAGCTTTTTTCTGCATCTATTGAGATTATAATATGATTTCTGTTGGTTTTGTTATTGATATGGCCAATTATGGTAATAGCTTTCCTGATATTGAATCAACCCTGCATTCCTGGTATAAATCACACTTGATCATAGTCTACTATTTTGCTGATAAGTTGCTGAAATCTCTTTGCTAATATTTTATTTAAATTTTTTGCATCAATATTTATTAGGGAGAATGGTCTGTAATTTTCTTTCTCTGTTTTGGCTCTTTCTGGTTTAGGTATCAGTGCCATATTTGTGTCATAAAAAGAATTTAGCAGGACTCCTTTACCTATTTTTTCAAAAAGTTTACATGATAGTAGAATTAATTGTTCTTTAAATGTTTGGTAGAATTCACTTGTGAATCCATCTGGCCCCGGAGATTTTTTCTTAGGGAGTTCATTAATGGCTTCTTCAATTTCTTTTTTCTAAAATGGGATTATTTAAGTAATTTATTTACCATTTGTTAATCTGTACAATTTATATTTTAGTAAATATTCATCCATTTCAATTAGATTGTTAAGTTTGCTGCCACACAGTTGGGCAAAATAATTCCTAATTATTGCTCTAATTTCCTTCTCATTGATGGTAAGTTTGCCCTTTTTATTTTTGATGCTGGTGATTTATTTTTGTTTTTGTTTTCCTTTCCTTTTTCTAATCAAATTAACCAAAGGTTTATCTATTCTGTTGGGGTTTTTCATAAAACTAACTCTTACTTTTATTTATTAGTTCAATAGTTGTCTTAGTTTCAATTGTATTAATCTCTCCTTTAAATTTCACGATTTCTAATTTGCTATTTAATAGGGGGTTTTAATTTATTCTTTTTCTAACTTTTTAAGTTGCATGTTCAATTTATTGATCTCTTCTTTCTCTATTTTATTCATGTCGCTATTTAGAAATGTAAAATTTCACCTAAGAACTGTTTTGGCTGCATCCCATAAGTTTTGGTATATTGTCTCATTATTATCATTTTCTTGGATGAAATTATGGATTGTTTCTGCAATTTGTTGTTTGATCCACCCACTTTTTAGAATTACATTATTTAATTTCCAATTGGTTTTAGTCTATCTTTCTCTGACCCTTAATTGAATATAATTTTTATTGGATTGTGGTCTGAAAAGGAAGCATTTAATATTTCTACCTTTCTGCATTTGATTATGAAGTTTTTATGCCCTAATTAATGGTCAGTTTTTGTGTCGGTGCCATATACTGCTGAGAAAAAGACGTCTCCAGAGCTCTATCATATTTAGATTTTCTAGGATGTCCATTAACATCCCTAGTTTCTTTCTTGTTTATTTTATGGTTAGATTTGTCCGATTCTGAGAAAGGAAGGTTGAGGTCCCTCACTAGTGTAGTTTTGTTGTCTATTTCTTCCTGTAACTGGCTTAAAATCTTTTCTAGGAATTTGACTGCTCTGTCACAGTGCATATACATTTAGTATCATTGCAACTTCATTGTTTATGGTACCCTTTATATAGATGTATTTTCCTTCCTTATCTCTTTTATTAAGATCTATTTTTACTTTTGTTTTATCTGAGATCAGAATTGCTACCCCTACTTTTTTTACTTCAGCTGAAGCATAATAAATTTTGTTCCAGACTTTTACCTTTACTTTCTACGCAATTCTCTGTGTCAAATGTGTTTCTTGTAACATATTATAGGATTCTTTTTTTTAATCCACTCTGCTAATTCATTTCCATTTTATGGGAGAATTTAGCCCATTCACATTCACAGTTATGATAACCAGCTCTGTATTTTCCTCCCTCCTATTTTCTCCCCTATATAGACTTTTTTTCTGTCTTTCCACTCTATCCTTAGTAGAATTTTTTTTACCCATTCCACCTCTTCCCCCTTCTTAGTAGTGTTTTTAACCCACTCTAATTACTGCCTTATCTTCTATCATCCCTTTCCCCCTTCTCTTACCTTTTTTCCCTTCTGTCTTCTTTTCTATCCTGACCTTCCCTTTTCTTTCCTCTTTCTCCTACTTCTTTATAGGGTTACATAAATTTCTATATCCAATTGAATGATTAAATTATTCCCTCTTAGAGACAAAACTTCAGACAATGCTCATGTCCCTCCCTTCTTTCCCTCTATCGGGATTTTTTTTTGTGATTCTTCATGTGATCTAATTTGTCTCATTATACTTCCCCTTTCCTATTTTTCGAGTACAAACCCTTTCTACCTCATAATATCTTTTCTTTGATATTATCACATCAGAATCCATTTAAAACCATACTCTCCATCCATATAATGCTATACAGTTCTCAAGGGTTACAGATATTGTTTTGCCACCTAGGGGTGTAAACAGTTTAACCTTTAAATAATATATACTTTCTCCATGTTTACCATTCTATGCTTCTCTTAGTGGTTATGTTTAAAAATTAAATTTTCTGTTTAGTTCTTGTTTTTTTGTTCAATAGAAATTATTGAAAGTATCTTACTTCATTAAAGACCCATTGTCTCAAAGAAATAAAACTATCACTCTTTGCAGATGATATGATGATGTACTTAGATAATCCTAGAAAATCATCCAAAATCTACTGGAAACAATTTATAGCTTTAGCAAATTTGCAGGATATAAAATAAACCCACACAAATCATCAGTATTTCTTTTACTGGCAAAGCCCATCAGCAAGAGATAGAGAAATTCCATTTAAAATTACTGTAGACAAAATAAAATACTTAGGGATCTACCTGCTAAGACAAACCCAAGACTTATAAGAAACAAAATACTTACAAAATATTTCTCACATAAATAAAGTCAGATCTAAACTGAAAAAATATAAATTGTTCATGGCTAGACTGAGCTAATATAATAAAAATGGCAATTCTGCCTAAATTGGTACCAATCAAACTACCAAAACATTCTTTTATAAAATTAAAAAAAATACAAAATTTTTTCTGAAAGAACATAAGGTCAAGAATATCAACAAAATTAATGAAAAAAAAATACAAAGGATGGTGGCTTAATAGTACCAAACCTGAAACTATATTATAAAGCAGCAGTCATCAAAACCACTTGGTACTGACAAAGTAATAAAGTGGTGGATTAGTGGAATAGGTTAGATATACATGACACAATAAGCAAGGTCTATAGCAATTTTAGTATTTGATAAACCCCCAAACTCCAGCTTCTGGAAGAGGAACTCACTATTTGACAAAAATTGCTGGGAAAAATGGAAAATAATATATCAGAAACTTGACACAGACTTGCATCTCACACTCCATACTAAAATAAGGCCAAAATGGATACATGATTTGGGCTAAAGGATGATACCATAAACAAATTAGAAGAACAAGGGATGATTTACCTATCAGAGCTTTGGAGAAGGGAAGAATTTATGACCAAATAACTAGAGAACATTATGAAAGGCAAAATGGACAATTTTGATTATATTAAATTTAAAAAGTTTTGCACAAAATCCACAGAAACAAGATTAAAAGGGAAGTACAAAGCTGGAAAAAAAATCTTTACAGCCATTATTTCTGATGAAGGTCTCATTTCTAAAATATATAAAGAACTGTGTCAAATTTATAAGAATACAAGTCATTCTCCAACTGATAAATGGTCAAAGCATATGAAAAGATTATATTCAGATGATGAAATTAAAGCCATTCATAGTTATATAAAAATGCTCCAAATATTGATTAGAGAAATACAAATAAAAACAACTCTGAAGTACCACTTCAAGTCTCTCAGATTGGCTATGATGACAGGAAAGAATGAAGATGAATGTGGGAGGGGATGTGGGAACAATGGGACACTAATGCATTGTTGATGGAGCTGTGAATTGATCCAACCATTCTGGAGAACAATCTGGAACTATGCCCAAAAGGGTTATAAAACTGTGCATATCCTTTGACCCAGCAGTGCCATTAATGGGTCTGTATCCCAAGGAAATCATAAAGGATGAAAAAGGACCCACATGTGCAAAAATGTTTGTAACAGCTCTTATTGTGGTAGCAAAGAATTGATAAATGAGTAGATGCCCATCAATTGGGGAATGGCAGAACAAGTTGAAGATAATGGAATGCTATTATTCTATTTTAAAAAATGATGAACAAGCTTCTTATAGAAAGGCCTGGAAAGATTTACATGAACATGCATCTGCAAAACAAGCAGAACCAGGAATATATTGTGCACAATAACAGGAAGAATGTGTGATGATGAATTATGAAAGACTTGGTTTTTCTAAATAGTTCAGTGATCCAAAGGAATTCCAATAGACTTCGGACAGAAAATGCCATCTGCAATTAAAGAAAGAACTAAGGAGACTGAATGTAAATCAATACATGATATGTTCTTTTTTTTTTTTCTTTTTTCTTTTTTTTAAAATTTGTTTATTTTTTAAATTTTATAATTATAAAAATTTTGACAGTATATATGCATGAGTAATTTTTTTAAATAAATTTTTATAAATTTTCCCCTCCCTCCCTCCCTCTACTCCCTCCCCTAGATGACAGGTAATCCCATACATTTTACATGAATATATGATATGTTCATTTCTTTTTTCTGTTCTTTTATCTCTCCCATGGCTTTTTCCCTGTTGATACGATTTTTCTCTCCCCAAATAATTTATAAAACATTTATAAATGTGGATAGTTAATTCTTAGTTGTAACTCTAGGTCCTTTACCTTCCAGAATATAGTATTTCCAGGCCCTTCAATTCTTTATTATAGAAGCTGCCAGGTCCTGGGTAATCCTAATTGTTAATTCTTGATTGATATTTGACTTGTTTTTGTCTGGCAGCTTGCAATATTTTTTCCTTGAGATTTTAGTTCTGGAGTTTGAAAAAGCCTCAAGGCTTTCCTTGTGGGATTTCTTTCCAAAGGTGATTGGTGAATTCTTTCAATGAATATTTCTCCTCTGTTTCTAGAACACCACGGCAGTTTTCATTAATGATCTCTTGAAGAATGCTATCTAGGCTCATTTTTTTGGTCATGGGCTTCAAGTAGACCAATAATTTTTAAATTATCTCTTCTGTATCTATTTTCCAGATTGGTTGTTTTTCCATTAGCACTTCACATTTTCTTCCATTTTGTCATTCTTTTTATTTTGTTTGACTGATTCTTGCTGTCTCATAAAGTCATTGGCTTCCATTTGCCCTGTCCTAATTTTTAATATGTAATTTTCCTCTATTAGTTTTTAAATCTCTTTTTCCACTTGATTAATTCTACTTTTGAAGGTGTTGTTTTCTTCAATAGAAAGAATTGTGATTGTAGAATAATATAATAAATTATTATATAATTCATATATAGTTGTTCAGTAATTTCAGTTGTCTCTAACTCCTCATGATCTCCTTTGGAGATTTTTTGGCAAAGATACTGGAGGGAGTTTACCATTTCCTTGTCCTGAATTTTATAATCTCCATCATTTTATAGATGAGGAAACTGAGGTAAACAAGGTTAAGTGACTTGCCCGACAGTCTTGATTGATTTTAGTTATATTATATAGACATAATTCTTTGCTTTTTTTTCTTACTTAATTTAGATATTACAAATATGTTTGTCTCAAAGCAGACAAAAGAGAACAATTTTACACTGTCCCACACAAACAGAAGAAAAACTAACAATTATTTCCCAATATACACTTTTGCAGATTCAACAAACAAGGAACATTTTGCAAAATTTACTGCTTGCTTAGTCTTCAACAAATACTTGTCTTGGTTCTCTAATCTTCAATCTCAAACAAAAGACAAAAAAAGGAAAAAATAAGCAAAGAAAATTAAGTTGTTATCTTGGAAGGAAATCTGGTTCCTAAATAATTTCCTCAGATCATTTACCTGAGGGTTAATTAGAAGTCACCCTCTCACTTTCTGACAAGAAACCAAAACAACTTATCTAGGTCCTTGGGCCTTGACTCTGCTTCCCAGAGAGATGCAGCACATAACACTCTCACTTTTCCTCACCTCACTCTTCCAGACTAACACAAAGAGAAAGTTTAATAACCCAAGTAACTTCAAAGAAAAAAGAAAAAGCCAGTCAAACTTTCTCTTTCAGGGGATGTGGGTTCCTGCCACAACCTTGAAAACTTTGGGATTTCCCCAGAGGGACCTGGGGTAGACTGGAATATTTTCACCTTCTGATAAGAAACCAACTCTGCTAGGTGAAAACTATCATTATTCTCTCAACATGTTGCCATGCAACTGGGTTCCTATTCCAAAAGACACCTCAAATTTTCTCCACTGGATCCCTGCTATGGCAAAAGCAATCCAAAAGAGTTCCAAACTCAACCAATAACAGAACAAATAAACTCGTTATGGGTAAAATAGCACACACAGTCAAATAAACCTTCAAATCAGATGGGACTCCCTATAAAAGGAATGAATCACTTCATTACTGAAGTTCCTAGCCATGCAGACAAATTTTATCCTTTGACCTTTCAGTGAATAAAGACCTCAAGATGAGTCAAGCAATCTAGGTCTATTTTAATACAAAAAGAAAATACAAACTTTTCTTAAATGAGGCACTTTCCGTAATTCTTATATTAGCCTCAATAGTAATATGAATGCAAGATCCAGCAATGCATATAATAATATTTAAAGAGTCAATAAATGTAAAGTTTTGCCCAAATCATATCAAAACAAACTGACATGTGAGAGACACAATGGAAAACATGACTATACATTTTTAGTCTAAAACAAAGAGAAAAAAGAAATACCAGTTTTTCTAGAAGCCCACAAAATAGATTATCAGAAAAATGAGAGCCATGAGTATACAATCTCTCTAGATATTCTGTAAATTCTAAGGGCACAGTTTATAGCAGATAAGAAACTTTATATAACAAGTATAGTCTACTTCAGTCTATGGTAGGCCCCCATTATGTACAAAAGATTATAATTAAGTAAAATAATTTTTTAATTTCATGAACAAAGAAGTATAACACTTGTGAGCAATGGCAAGATAAGGTATGTGACCATTCATTCTGTGCATAGCTGAAGTGGAATAGAGAATCAACATTATGGTAAACAAAAAGGTTGATAAACTAGCAAGTTAAGGTAGTTGATGGAGGATCAAAATATTTGTTGAAGTCCCTTAGGGTAGGAGTTAATGTGGAAAACTGTGAGTAGACACTTAAGACATTAAAAAAGAAAAGCAAGTGTCCTACAGCTGGGGGGGGAGGGGGTGGAGTAGGAAGTCAGAAGATAATAGTCAACAGAATCTAGACTAGCTGATCCAATTTTGGATAGCATAAATTTCAAAGAGGAAGTTTTTGAGTGATGGTGGTAGAGATCTTAAAGTGGCAAGAGGGAGCCTCCCCCTCCATGAAGCTTTGATTTACTTTGTTCTTATTTCTCTCTTTTTCTAATTTATTCTGTAGTCCATTCTCCAATGTATACATACCCTTAATTATTTCTTCTCTTTTATCAGAGTATTTAGAATATAAGAAATAGTCTCCCAGGAGAGTAAAGTTTCTAGAATAACAAATTTGAACTTCCTCTATTGTTACCTTTGTAGAATTCATTCCATTCCCCATTGTTTCTATATGCCTCATTCTGAGAAACATCATTTTAGGCTTGGAACTAGTATCATGTGAAATGAATCATTCTGGATCATGAGTCATGAGACCTGGATCTTCTTCCTGCCCTTACCAGGATCACTCATCACTCCCAAGGCTAGGTTATTTTATCCATGTTTCTAGTTCCCCTTTCCATACCAGGGGCTCATTGCTCTTAAGGACTCAAATATCCTGTCTCCTGGTGTTGAATTTAGTCCTGAAAGGTACAACACTTTCTCAGAGAATGGATGTATAAATTTTCCAAGACAAAATTTATTTTAAGGTGCTATTTCTTATTACAGGGAACTCCACCCTACATTGGAATGTTCTTTGTTTCTTCATGAGCTCTCTTCTGCTCCTTAATGCATTTTTTATAGACTATGAACATGAAAAAATTGATTTTATTGTATATATATCTTTCTTATATTTCTCTTGTTTGGAATGTTTGCAAATTGAATATTTTGCTCACCAAAATCTTCTGTTTGTTTTGTAGGAATGCCTCAAATGTTTCTCGTTGGTTGAATATCAATCATGGTTTGTGGATCATCAGGTCCATCTTTACAGGATGTGTTATTTTGAGCTTACACCTAGAGCCTCTCTGTTTTCAGAATGTCCTATTTTACTCTCCTCAATTTCTAATGACTACAAGGAATCCTAGGTATTCAAACTGGCATTTCTTCCTGGCTAAAGACCTTTAACGAGGATGCTCAAAAAATGTATTATTTGTCATTGAAAATAGGGATTTGGGACATTACATGTCTTGTGATTTCAAGTGTAGTTTTTTTCCCTTTAGTTAGCAATTTGTGGATTCAATTAATGAGTAGTTTCTGATTTGCAGTCAAAAATTCTGAGTAGTTTAAAGAATTTCTCTAATACACACATATTTATATATAACATTTATTGTGTTATATATATAATGTTTATTCATATGTATATATGCATATATAAACACATACACAAATATTTATACATATATATATATATTTATATTTATATACACATATAAACACATTTGTTCTGTTTTTCTGGGAGACTTAGGATCTTTATATGAGCTCTCTTCATCCTACCTTTAAGATTAATTGCTTTGGCTACATAGAATTTATATGCTTTTAAAGTAATTGCTATTTGCTTCTCTTCTGCCAAATTTTCTTCCATTTATGTAATTTCATTTTCCAAATATTTTACTTTCTTATTCAGAGTCTGTACTTTATTGGACAGATTTTCAGTTATGTCTTCTGATTTTTATCCTCTGAATTTTCTCTTCTTTAATTCTGATTTCAATGCTCTAGTTTTCAACATAATTTCCATCATAATACTATCTTTTAAAAGTTTTATTTCTCGTTTGGATTATTCTGTAATTTCTTGTGGTTGTTTTCTATTTATGAATCTATAGAATTTTTTTTTCCACTTAGGATTTTTGGCACATTGACCTTCATACTTGTTCAATATGTTATGGCCTTTCTTCAAGGAATTTTGTATTTATAAGTCTTTCTGCAGATTTATTTGTTTGAGGGATAGTTTTATACTTAGGTTTATCTTTGGGATTTTCCCCTTTCATCCTTTTTCTTAAATTATCAATAGCTTGCCTCTGGTTTCACATTTCATTCTTTTCTTTGACATTTATCTCATTTTTTTTTCATTCTCTTCTTTTCACTAATACACAGATTCCTTCCAAGATGAATGTCTTCAGTATCTTCAAGCTGAGGCCAGTATGGCTCTGTAATAAGTAAATTCAATAGGAAAGGAATTGATCTCAGATAGGATTGTAGTCCTTTTACTTTCAGGTATGGTATCATCTTTTCTTCTGAGCTTCTATGATTAAAACATTAAAACAAAAACATCGCAAATATTTTTTTAAAAATATTTTGAGGACTGTATTTCAATATAAGTAATTTCTTTTTAATCTGATAAACACTTATAAACATGATCAATAGGCTTTTCTAGACTCCTAAAGGAGTACAAGATACAAAAAAGGTTAAAGTGAATAATTTGTTGCTGAGTTTTTTAAAGATTTTTTGGGAGAGTTGGAGAAATTTGTGAAAAATAATTACTTTGCCTTCTTGGTGACCATTTCTTCCTTACTACTGCTTCTCACATAATTATTTTAAAATTTTTTATTTTATTTCTAATTTACAGAATAAAACACGCATTTCCATAACATATTATAATAAAAAAGATGATTGCAAATGAAACTGCAAGTCTATTGTACAACATCCTATTCATATAATTTTTGAATTAAAGGATAGAAAGATGTCAGGTGGATTTGGAATTGGTTGAATGCTTGGACTCAAAGAATATTTATTAATGGTTCATCACTAGCCTCATAAGTCTAAAAGAAGGTCAAACTTGATATATGCTTATACCTATGTTGTATCAACGACTTGGATACAGACATAGACGTCATGCTTATCAAATCTGCAAACAAACAAAAGCTGGACAAGATAACTGAAGTGTTGAATTTCAAAGTCAGAATCCAAACAGATTTTGACCAGCTATATCTGAGAAAATGGAATTCAGTGAAGAAAAATGTAAAGTGCCACACCTGGGTCCAAAAAAACCAACTTCATAAGTGTAAGATGGAGGAGGCGTGATTAAACAGAAAATAGTTTGAAAAAGATCTATGGACTTTAGTGGACTTCAAGCTTAATATAAGTCATCAGTCTGACATAGCAATCAAAAGCTGAGCTTGGGCTACATTAAGAGATGTTAGGAACTAGTTAGTCGTATAATGAGAATGGAGATGTGAGCTATAGTGATGTCCTCTACTCCTTCAATTACCCCCTTCTTTATGACCTATGTCTTCTTTAGCAATGGTATTAATGTCTTGGAGTCTCTGTTTTTCCTATCTGCCCCCCATCCAATTAAGGTAATAATTCATCTTGCCTACCCTAAAAAGCATATGGTACATATGCTAAGCACAAAAATTCCTAATTATGACTCTCAGTGACTGATAATGATTAATTATCTTTGTTTCAGGAACTACTGGTGCAATTAAGCCCAAAAGCCCAAAGTCAGGAAGACTTGACTTCAAATCCAGCCTGAAAAATTTACTAGATCTATGGCCCTAAGCAAATCGTTTAACTTCTATTTGTCTCAGTTTCTTCAACTGTAAAATGGGGATCATAATAGCCCCTATCTAACAGGGTTGTTGTGATAGTCAAATGAGATGATATCTGTATAGTAATTAGCTTCTGTTCTCATCACTCAGATAAAATTGCTTTCTCCAAAGTTACCAATAATCTCTTAGTTGTCATATCTGATGGTCTTTCTTTAATCCTCATCTTTCTTGACCTCCCTGATGCTTTTCCTATTATTGACCACCCTTCCCTCTTGGATACTTTTGATTTTCATAACAATTTTTTCCTTTCATTCTCTCCTCCTGCCTATCTGCCCCTCCTTCTCAACTTCATAATTGACTAATTAATCATCCATATTATGTTCCTCGAGGCTCTGTTCTGGACCCTTTGTTCTTTTCTCTCTATACTCTGATGACCATGTTTGGTCAGCTTCCAGGAAGGTTTAACTTTTATTTCTATACAGATGGCTCATAGCCCTCCTAGAGACTCTATGCTTCAGACTCTCATCACCGAATGCTTACTGGACATCTTGAATTTGATGTCCCAGAGATTTTTCACATCCATCATATCCAAAACAAATCTTGTCATTTTTCTCCTTAAAAGTGCCCTTCTTTCAAACTTCCCTATTTCTATGAAAAGCACTACCATCTTTCTAGCTTTCCTATTTTATAACCATGGAGTTATTCTCAATTTCCCATCCTCCATCACTTTACATAACCAATCAGTTGCCAAATCTTGCCATCTTAATTGCCACAAATTTTCTTAATGAACTTCAAGATGCCCTTCTCTGGATTTATAAATCATTAAGGCCCTCATCACCTTTTGCTTAGATTATCACAATAGCCTCCAGATTGTCCTCATTGACTCAAGTCTTTTCCCACTCAACTTCTTCCTCCTCACATCTACTATCATGAATTTCTTTAGGTGTAGATCTGACCATGTCACTCCAATAACCAACTTTGGTTATTCAAAACCATTCAATAACCAATGCAGCACTCCATCTGTCCTCTATGTGCCTTTTCATGTTTTGTAAAATTTGTAAAAAGCCTCCTCAGTTTTGTAAAATTCTTTTCTTTCTTCAAGATGTACTTTATGCACTATATTCTATCCTCCCAAATAATAATGCTCTCCCTCTCAAATCTTTTTTTTTGTTGTTTGGTCATTTCAGTCATGTCCAATTCTTCATGATCCCATTAGGGATTTTCTTGGTAAAAATATTGGAGTAATTTTTGCCATTTTCTTCTCCACTCATTTTACAGATGAGAAAACTGAGAAACAAACAGAATTAAGTGACTTGCCCGTGGTTGGACCAGTAGTAAGTGTCTGAAATAGATTTGAACTCAGGAAGATGTCTTCCTGTCTCTAGGCCAGGCACTCTATCTATGCACCCCATAGTAAACCATAATTAAACCTATATGAGGAAAGAAAAAAAGAAAAGAATCATTACAGCATAAAACTTTGAAAAAGCCATAAAAGCCAATAATTCTGTTGTTATATGTTGTTAATGGTCAGTATGCTTGTTAATGGTTCAGAACCAAATAAGAAAACTTAAGAAAGCCAACTGACCATTTTAATGATTGGTTTAGAGAAAATGATTGGTGTATCCAACTGTAGTCAATAGGTTTTTTTTAACTATAAGTGTTTTTTAAAGAAAATATCACAACATATTTATGACAAACCCCTAGTTTGATATTATATAATTTATAAGAATATAGCAATTCAGAAAACATTGTTTCATCTAGTAGTAAACTTTATTTGACTGTTCAATGATCTCAGCATTATTCTATAAAAGAATATAATGCCATTTTAAAATGTTGAACAAATTTGCAGTACTTCTATGCAGTGAATTTTTGTTTCACTTAATTGCTTTTGATTCTGTCTGATTTTTTATTTATTTGCAAATTCACATAAAGGCTATATTTCAAACTGAAGACATACAAAAATGAGTTTTCTTAATCAGTTTGTTCTTAGAGAGCTAATATATGATTTTAAAAGAAGTATGGATTATTAAATATATATATATATATATATATATATATATATATATATATTTATGTATATACATATATGCACACACACAATAAGTAATAACTCACACTGGTAAGAGAAATAGTTTCCAAAGAATAGATTCTAATATATAGAGATTTCATTTTGAGCCAGTCAAGTTAAAATATCCATCATTGTTGTCTAGGCTAAAGTTAAAAAAAAAAAAAAAAAAAATTAAGCTTGCTTTCTTTTCCCACTAATGAACAATACTTTACTTATTCCAGAAGCATTCCTTTTGGTAACCAGATTCTAATTAGGCAGTTGATGGGCACATTCACTTGCTTGGTTGGTTACCTTTTAAGGACTAATACTTTCATGTTTTCAGATTCAGCTTTAAGGACCCTTTTCCCTCAGGAAATGTGAGGAAGAGACTGAGAATTAGGTTTCCACACTACCATCCGCTCCTATTGCCCATCCCTTTTCCTTTCCACTTCCTGTCCTTCCCTTCCCTCTCTAAGTAGGAACAATATATTTATATTTCTGTCTAAATTCTAAAACAACCTTCCTCAGTAAGGACATTGTATGGCTACTGAAGAGCTTACCAGTCTTTTGCTTTTTCTAATAGCTCCAACGCTGTGCAAACTGCCTCTGAGATCATTCTTTTGTGATAGGAATCACAGCTGCTAAGCCAAGATACCCCTGTTGCTGGACTTTGGGTCTGATTCTCTTTTCCATTCTCTCTTAGCCTCAAATAGATTCTTTTCAAAATTCTCTTCTTCACCAGAACAATCCAAGAACCACTATTATCACTGCACTTCACCACTCACCCCTATGTACCAGTATTTTGGCGGGGTTTTGGAGGAGGAGGGGAATTGGACTTGTGATTTTATCGCCATTGGGAACTCCCAGTGAGTGAGGTAACTCTCATGGCCAGTGAAGATCAGCACCTTCTCTGTAATTTATCATCTTACAGGAAAATGGGTTTGCCTTCATACACCCAACATGAAGCAAAGGCAAGATATGAATATTCCTAAACTGAGATCTAGTTCTCTATTCATTGTATGTGTTTATTAGAGTTCTATGGAAATAATAATTTAAAAGATTAGAAAATACCATGGAAGTATATTCTATTCCCATCTCATTTCTTATTTCATGATATTCATGTCATTTTTTGGGGGGGAGGAGGAATAAGATTTTTTTTATAGCTCCTACTATGTGCCAGACATTTTTCTAAGTGTTTTGTTTTTTACAAATATTATCTCATTTTATCCTCACATCAACCCTGAGAGGTAAGTGTTTTTATTATCCCCTTTTTACAGTTGAGGAAACTGAGGCAAACAGAAGTAAAATGACTTATCCAGAATTACACAATATGCCTGATGTGAGATTTTGAACTCAGATCTCCCTGATTCCAAGTCTACTATTCTATCCACTTACTGCATTGCCAGCTACTTCATTTGGTGCTTTTATTTCTAGTTTAGCACATTACACTTCCTAGCTGTGTGATCCTGGGCAAGTCACTTAACCCCAGCCTCAGGGAAAAAAAAAAAAACCAAACTAAAAAAAACCTAAAAAATCTATTTAAAAAAATAATTTGTCTGCCTATAGCAAATATGCTCTAGAAAGTCCACTCCCTTTCCTCCTCTTTCTCCATGATAAGTAATGAAATTTGTCTTGCACAGTACAGAAAATCTTCATTGTCCCATGGAGTAAATCTTTGTTCTAGAATTGACTTAAGTCTACCAGTACCTGGGATATTTTTTTCTTTCAAATTTGTCCTTTCAAACTCTTTATATAATATCTTCCACAATGATGACCTCTTAGTGGCCAAAATGATGGAATATTTTTCTAGGCACAAAATCAGTTTAATGGAATTAAGGTTTCATTTTGCCCCCTTTTCCCTCCTATGTAAGGGGGCCTCATGATATGTTGTTTGCAAAAACAAGACAGTAAATAATACTTCCATGTCTATTTTAGCAGTAACAAATGCAAATTGGACAGCTGCAGTCTGGAGGATTCAACTAGAGAGGTATGTAATTCCTGGAAGTCAACACATTGTTCCCTGATTTGTTCTAAGAAGCTACTCTGACTTTTCTCATTATAAAGTTCTGGATGGAGTCCAGGAAAGACTGGGAATCACCACTAAAGGCAATCTGCCAGGACCAAGGAAGAGTTGAGCATAGTTGCTCAGGAAAGAGGAGGTAAAATCAGCAGCAACCAATAAATAGCCCAATAAATAAGTTAATTTAGAAAGACCTTCTCACTTAAGGCACTGGAGTGGGCCTTTAAGGCCTCCCCCTCTTGAGTCAATGGACAGAACACTAGTCCTGTAATCCAAATCTTGAATTCAAATCTGGATAGCTGCGTGATCTTGATCAACTCAGTTTCCTCAACTGTAAGATGGGGATACTAATATCTGTCTCCTAGGTTTTTTGCAAAGATTAAATGATACAGTATATGTAAAGATATTCCAATGCCTGAAACATAGAAAATGTTTAATAAATATTTGTTTCCTTCCTTCTATCCATCTACTGGATAGTTCAAGTACAATCATAATGAGCACCTCTCCCATGAAAAACTCTATTCATTGACAATTCATCCTTCTTATTTTAAATTTTGGAAATTTGATCCTCATCTCTCACTTTTAAAAAATCAATAAATAACATTTTATGCACACTTACAGTCTTTTTAAAAAGTTTGTTTTATTATTAGCATAGTATCCTGTTTTCAGTTTTACTTATTTCTTTCCTGACTTGCATAGCTTATCTTTTTGCTTGCTGTGTCATTGTTAATTTTTCATTTTTCTAATTTTTAAAATTAAATGATTAATTAACTAGATTTCTCTTTTTTCTCCATTATTAACAAATATTTTTCAGACAAATAATTTTTCTGCAAAGACTGCTTTAATTGTCATATATTTGGTATATTAACATCAAGAGTCTATGAAAATAATTGATACAGATATCTAATAATACACAATTCAGTCCAATCTACCAAACATTTAAGTAAATACCTGCTTGTAGAAAAGCATGTTAAACAAACAAACAATTTTGAAGGACATATAAATTACAGTAACCACACAAAAGTAATTCAACTTACCTAGGAATTTGCAAACCTAGACAATCTTATGTCCACCAGTATGCAGAGTAGAAATTTAAAAAAATTTTAAAAGCAGGTAAGGACCTTGAAGTCCACAGAGCTTTAGTGACTTGTCCATGCTCACTTCCCACTAATCTCTTCATGCAACTCTGTTTTGTAATAAAATAGAGTAAGAACTAATTTTTTCCTTCTGGCAAGTAGCAGAGAAACTACTGGAGAAGTGATAGCTTTGAATTGAAAAAAAAGAAGTATTTGGAGTTGTTATAAAAATAGTCCCTACACATTAAATTCATTTATAGCATCATTCACGGGCAGATAATTGCAACAAAGAAGTTTAGGATAGATAGACACAAAGTATCATAGACTGATCTGGGTATGGTTTATTTATTTATTGTTTTAGATATGGTTTTTATGTATTATAAATATACTAAATTATTATGTATCATTTGCATTATTTATTTTATTATTTCAAAAACCACAGAAATATTAGATGATTTACAATACTTTGTAATGAAATATGGAGTACCCATGATTTTCTCTTATTGTCAAGTGTGTTAAAGGAATTGCTGAACATTCATATGTTGTATTCATATATATAAACATTCATGTTTATAAACATATATACAATACACATATCTTTCTCATACACGTACAGAGACAGACACGCACACGTTTCCTTTTTAAAAATACAAGTTTTAAATTTGTTGACTTTTTTTATTTGAGAAGTATTTAGTATGAGACCTAGAAGGTATACACAATTTTAAAAACCACTGTATTTATCCCTTCAAGATAAAAGTGACATATTGATGAGTGAAATATTAATCATTTAAAAAGAAATATACCTATGCCATGAAATAAGCACTTTGAACATGGATGCTTAGAAATATTATCATTGTTGTATGATCTGATTGCTGAAAATAATATATATATGTTTTGTAAAGATTCTAATATTTGTATACTTTTAAAAAAGAAAATTGAACATGGATTTTTTTTAACTTTAAAAATCTTCCAAATAAACTGTTCATGGATTTTGAATCTATTTGTTAAAAATACAAAAGTGAGACAATTTCTAAAATGCAAGAATAATTGTTGTCAGGGAAAAATGCTAATTTAATCACAGAATTTTGACAAAACCCTTTACATAATTCATGAAGAAAATTATAAAAATGAATTATTAAGAAGGTACATACAACAATGCACTTTTCCTATTTAGATCTATATATCTTTATAAGATATCTTTTTTTAGTCATGACAGTTAATCTGAACCAGACATTTCAATCACTGTATCAAAAAGATTAAATCAAGATTTAAAAATAATGGGTATTCAATCAGGTTATTCTCATTAAACTGTTGTTGTATAGCCATTTTTTTCAGTTCCAACTCTTTGTCATCCTATTGGAGTTTTCTTGGCAAAACTATGGGAGTGGCTTGATTTTTCCTTCTCCAACTCATTTTACAGATGAGGAATTTAAGGCAAACAGGATTAAGTGACTTGTTCAAAGTCACATAGTAAGTATTTGAGGTCATCTTTCTGATGCCTAACTGCCCACTAAAATAACATAAATAATAAAAATATTTTGACATTTTTATTTTGCTGCTCTTTTTCTCATTCTTTTAAAATTTTATTTTTGAGTATATTTCACATGGTCTACATCACCACCACCAATTAGTGATGATTCATTATAGAGGATTATAGAGTCTTTAGAAGATCAATCAGCAAGAAGCAATCTGATGGGGGAAAGAGATTACAATTGGGGAGAATAAAGTTGTACGCAGCTGGAACTACTGAGATATCCCCTGGAGAGGTGAAATCTGTCCTTCTCCAGCCTATGGATCCTTTGCCCCCAGGCACAGTAGGCTTTACCATTTCACCTCCTTAGAGTGCTTACAAAACAGTGTTCACCTATATACTGATTTGGGAGAGTGGGGAAAGTATAGCTAATATCCCAGTCACTAATACAGGTAGACAATGTATGATGTAACTCAGGAGAAGTAGTAGCATCAGGTTTACTGATACATACTCCTAATAGGCACTTTGGCGATATTTATCCAGATTTTGATTCCCAACAACAGAATCCAGGAATATTCTAGACTGCAGCTGCTACAGCTGACCATCCTATACTCATTATCTATGTAAATGGCATACCATTGGAAGGGTTGGTAGACACAGGTACAGATTGTACAGTCATTAGAGGTGCCAATTGGCCCAGTCATTGGCCAAAGATCAAGGCAGACACCTACATGTCTGGCGTAAGAGATCAATAGCAGCTGAAGTTAGTGCTACCCCTATGAGATGGATATTTGAAGGTGAAACAGGAGTTTTTACTCCTTTTGTGGTAAATAAAATCCCTGTCAATCTATGGGGAAGAGACATCTTACAAGTACTTTTTAGGCAGGGCTGCTGTTGAAAGCCTGGAACACTCTCCCTGTTCTCATTCAATGAAAAACTGACACACCAGTGTGGGTGGAACAGTAGCTCTAACCAAGTGAAAAAATTCAGGCCTTATTAGATATATTACAGGAGCAACTTGGCCAAGAACACTTACAACCTTCTCTAACCTTGGAATTCCCATGTATTTGTTGTAAAAAAAAGAAATCTGGAAAATGGAGGATGTTGACTGATTTAAGAAAAATAAATGAACAGATGGAAACTATGGGAACTCTTCAGCCTGGACTTCCATCTCCTACTCAATTATCTAGAGAATGGCCTCTGTGGGTGATAGACATTAAGAATTTTTTATATTCTATCCCTCTAGATAAGGAAGATATGAAAAGATTTGCCTTTTCAGTGCCCATTACTATTTTCATATATAAAGTAGAACAGAAAAAAGAGGTTTGCATATGAAAATACAAGTCTCTTAGATATAGAAGATCTATAGATATATATCTTAGATATATAGATAACTAAAAGTTATGTCTGTATATATAATTCAACACATTATTTCAAAGGTTTCCTGCCTGTCAGTGTTGTCCTCTGAATTTCTTTCTGGTATTTTCAGTGTATTCTCTTAAAAATGTAAAGCTTATATTCTAATGTGAGATATTTACATATTTAAGAATAAAAGATCCATCTATAAAACTACACAAAATGAATGCAAGATATTTTGGGAAGGGGGTATTGACAGCCCTCGAATTGGGTTTGAAAGAAAACTAATCACTTAAAAAAGTGGGAATAAAAAGGAAAGTTTTTTAGTAATGGAGAACAACAGTGTAAAGGCAAGGACATAGATGATTGATCCAGTGTGTCTGGATAGAAGATTCTGTGAAAGAGAGTAATGTGCAAAAAAGTTAGGAAAGGATCAAGTTTGTGAAGACACCAGAAAGAGTTTATATTTGATCCCAGAAGTAAAAAGGAAGTCATTGGAATTAAGTGATTGGGAGGGAAACCTTATTGGAGCTTTAAGAAAATCACTTTGTCACTCTTGTGGAGAATGGGAGTGGGTTTAGGGAAAAAAGATAATCAGGATCAAAACTAGAGCAGTGACTTTATAGTGCAGATAATTTTAATTATACAAATATATAAACTTGGTGTTGCACTTTCTTCAGTAATAAAGGATGACTGAAAATGAGTCATTAACTTAGTTATATTATACAATACTTAAATAACACAATTTGCTTTGTTTTTCCTCAATCTTTGAGCATATAATTTGTTTCCAGCCTTTTTAAAGTAGAAATAGTGTTTCTTTGAGTATTTTTGGTTCAACTTATTTAATATTTCTTCCTCTCATTGGTCACTTTGGTGCACAAATTCAGTACTGACATGACTAGAGCTAAGGGTTTGAGTATTTAAATAATTTTTCCTTTAAGGGGCTAGAGACAACCCTTAGTAATTGCTATAGGATGAGTTTTACAGATAGTAGCTATTTCCAAGAGGAATTGTCATCTTGGATACTTGGGAGGACAGATTCTTATGACAAGATCCACCAAAGGTGATACAGTATAAAACAGAGCCAATGGATTCAATGGCTTTGAATTTTTTATAAAATAATTTTTCTTTTTGCCTTTCTTATGGAGAGATCCTGAGAGAGCAATAATTGGAGATGTATTTCTTTTGCCAAAGAACCATTAAGCCTTTTGGCACAGATAGACATTTGTCCACAGAGGCCAAGAAAGGAATTCCTGCTGAGTTTTATTCTTAAACCTTAGCCTACTACTTGGAGAGGGAAGGATTTCCTAGGCAATGCTCAAGTTAGAGATTGTTTTATGGATAATCCTAAAGATGAGGGTTGGGAAGTCTAACTTTTTTTTTTAAATCAAATAGGACATTAACTGAAAGGGATGATAGGATCTAGTTGTTGGTTTTTTTTTTTAATAAGTAGCAATATAAAGAGATTTTTTTTAACCAATTCAATCTTCTATAAGAGAAGAGTGATATAATATAGCTTCTCAGAGAGCCAGCAATGATTTTGAGGTCCCTTGATCTTAGGGGGCTTCTGTTCTAACAATAAGTCAGTGATTTTAAGTCCTCTAGCTTTAGAGTCTGGCCCTGGGAACTCCCACACCCAATATATTCTAAAGTTTTCTGGCTTCAGGATAATCCCATGGATTAAACTCCCGAGAAAATAGGGAATAGCCCACTCCTCAATTCATTGTTGATTATCTGATAGATAGTCTGTTGGTTAGTGAAAACAAAAATCCAGAGACTACTCCTTGGTCCTATCTCTGGACCATAAAATTAGCATAGCTATAACATGAAGAACTAGATAAATGTGTCTCCTTGCTTCTGTTTCTTTGCTAAATTCTCTTGGAATTTAGACTGCTTCAAAGGTTACTATTACAATAAACTTTGTCCCTTCACTTGGAGATGGGTTCAAGCCTGCAAATTTCTTTTGAGACAGCTCGTGAGGCTGGTCTCTTGTAGGATTCTTACAAGGTGCTAAGTCACTAGAATGGAGACAATAATTATCTAATTTAGCATGGTTGATCTGATCCTACAAGGAGATGTTATGGGCCAGAACTTGAAACAAGGACTAGGTGGAATTGAGGAGACAATGGTTAAGTCTAATTTAACATTGATTTAATCCTACAACAAAAAAATGGTTTCCTAGTGATGGATTGGTGTGCAGCATATAAGCAAGAAGCTCTCAGGGCCAAGCACACAGAAACCCACAATCCCACTCTTGGAGGCGGAGTTAGTCATTCCAACTTCCACCTTTGTGCTGGATGGAGACATTCAGACAAGAGCTCTGGGGAACCAAGGAGAGAGACAGGTCTCTAAGAAAGCTAACTGGGCCCAGAAACAGATTCAGGACTTTGAAAGACACAATAAAGGATCCGGACTTTAACTCCTGGTTGCATTTGGGATTATTGACCCAAAAATCTGCTCCCAGAGAACGATTACAATTTAGAGAAGAGAACATTATAGTCTGTGACCCCAAATTTTTGGGATCCCCCTTTCCCAACATTTGGTGGCCTGGTACAGGGAAAGTCTAGCCTCCCCTGGCTCAATTCCTCCTTGTCAAGGTAAGTCCCCCCCATTTTTGCCCACAATCTTATGGATGGGACACCCCAAACCATTGGGAGAAGGCTTGTCTGAGTCATCACGAGCTCAACACTCAGAGAGTTTTCCTTGACTGGGGATGCCCAGACTGGGAAATTCTAGCAATTTTTGACAAAGTTCCTAGAGCACCTTTGTCACCTTTTCACCTTCTCTGGGAAACTAGAGAAGATAGAATGCTATAGAATAGCTTTTGGCAAAAATTTATGGCTTTTGGCAAAGATGGGACAACTTTCTTTCATGCCATTTTGTATCTGTGTTTCTGTGCAGAATGTGTCATGTTTGTTCTGTGAGCTAGATTTTATTAACTGGAAAGATTTAAAACACAACCAGCAAGAAAAAAAAAATCCTCTATGCTATATAGTTAGACTACTGGAAAATTTTCTTTAAAAGCCTAACTTTTTTTTTCCTGTGGACCTCATCTCTGGCCAAGCTGGGGGCTATACAAAATGTTAGTTAATTAAAATTAAAATAACATTTTAGTAGATTCTCAAAATTTTTAAAGCAATGATTAAGAAATCTGGCAATTAGTCATTTTAAGATGGCAAGAAAAATTCCTGAAACACTGGGGATAATTCTAGAAATTTACCCCATTCTGGAAGAAAAGATAAAAGGAAAAATAAACTAGCAACTTTTTACTAACTCTTCCTTGTCCAGAGTCCCCTTCTGCTCCTTTGGAAAAGTACCCTGAGGTATTAAAGAACTGTGTGGTAAGGAACCTACTCAATAAATTTTAGAGATTTTTCAAGGTACAAAGAAAAAGTTTTATTTATTATCTATTATTCTCATGAGAAGTGCACATTACCCCCACCATACAAGGGGTGAAAGTGAAATCTGAAGCACAAGCAGCACGGGTAATATATATGTTCCCTGACGCAACACCATCCTTCCCCTGCTGGCTCATTATCATTGCCTGAGAATATGACATTCCATTCGAAGCTCTAAAACTACAGGGAATAGGGAAACAACACATAAATTCAAATTTAAACAAAGACATGTCTTTTATTGACTCTGAGACATGCTCTCAATGTATGGGCTCAGTAGATAAGGGCCAGGTCAGTCTTCTCTGTACATTCCCAGAATTGTTCTATTTACCCATGTCCTGGGAACTGTTTGTCGGAGAGACAAGGGAGGGTTATAAATTGGTTAATTTGTAGTTTCTTTCTTGAAAAAATATCAAACTTTTCCCATTCAGGACCCTCTCTATCCCACTCCCTGGAGTGGTCCTGAGTGTATCCCAGTTGTGGGGATTGCTAACAAGATCAACATAGTCCAAATCCCTCTGTTTGCTAAGTCCTCTTATCTCAGATCAGATTAAAACTCAAATTTTGCCTCATCTGTAGAGGTGAAGAGGAAGCGGCTGTGAGGACCTCACACAACCTTGCTCAAACACCTCCTCAACCCAGCTTGGGGGAATGAGGATGGAGTGGGGGGTAAGTCTCAATGGTCAGTATTCCCTGAGCCCTAGCACCTGAAACTACCATTAAAGTGAGATCCTGGTATCTGTTATCCAGCCTTCAGCAGGTTCTGTCCAGGAACTGCCTGGGAAGAATTCAGATACCCCTGGCACCACCCAGTATGGCAGTGTGAGGTGAGAAAGTCAGTCAGCCTCTGTACTTGGAAAGACCACCATTTTCTGTTTCAATTGTGGATATGTATTAGCTATGTAATTTATGGCAAATTATTTTATCCCTGCCCAGATTTCTGATTTGTAAAGAGAAATAATAATTGCTGTTGTGAAGATCACATGATTGCAAAAGAGCTTAGCATAAAATATGCTATATGAATATTAAGTGCTTTATTGGATATAATTGCTTCATATTTGATAACTTTATGAAGTTTTTAGATGTGACCAACTCATAAATGATTTCTGTGTATGTATAAAGTAATTTAGGAATTTGTTGAGATATGGTAATAAAAGCAATTTTAAAGGAGTTCTAATTAAAGCCCACTAAAGGGATATGTAAATTGTAATCTATTTGCACTGATAGTATTAACAGAAGAGTTTGGGAACTTTAGTAAAACAGAAAAGCAATTTGTTACTACTTTAAAACTTTGATTATCTAGAGTCAGACTTCTGAAGGTTTTGTCAGTTAAAGCTGGGACCTTAACTCTTTTCCTGGCTCACAAAAGAGAAATGATTTGCATGAATTGGAAAATAACCAAATGGCAATTCAGCTTGTTTAAAACATTTAATCAGAATTTAGGGAATCTCATTAATTAAAATTAAGTCAATTTTAAAATCTTTCCTATCTCAATTTTAAGAATTGTCTTGTTTTCTTCCTAAAATTAAAAGGAAACTTTTTAAGGAAATAGAAATTATACCTAAGACTATCTGGCTATTACTTAAGAAAATTCTAAAATTGTTAACTAAGTTTATATGGAGTTAGTGTCTAAATCTAAAATTAGTAATTACTGTGTGTGGAACAAGAGGGATGAGGTTAAAGCCTTATTCAGTTGTTTAATGATTGATCCTTTGCAGCAGGATAAGTATAAATATATAAAACATGTTAAACAAATTCTCATGCATGTAAACTTTTAAAATAATTTATCTAGCCCTAAGCTGCAATTAATAGAATTTGCTATTAGAAATCTTTTGGAGCTGTAACTGATATTCTTTTGAGTTTTGAATTTGATTTCCTGATCATTAAGTCAGTAACCCACCATTCTAGAGAAATGCCATTAAGTTACTCAGAGGAATGCCTTCCAGGATGTCTTAACTGGGGAAGAGTTGTTAGGACAACCTTGGCCTCTGTTTAAGGTAGCATCTTTCTGACTCAGTTCCCCAGTTCTGTTTCTTTGTTTCCCACCTGATTATTCCTGAGGGAGAATCATTACTGCATGGTCAGTTGTCAAACAGATCTGAGGATGCTTTATCCTGTCAGGCTGAAGCCTGAAGGACCTATTTTGATTCTATTATAATCATGTCCCTGCTTTTTCCTATTTCTATATTAGAGCAAGTTGTCAGTAGAAGCCATGAGCGCAGTACAAGTTTCCCAGAGGACACAATGGTGTTCCACTCTAGACCTTAAAGGTGATTTCTTTTGCATACCACTGCATAAAGATTCACAATTTCTTTTTGCCCTTGAAAGGGGACCATAACCTTCCCACAATGAACATGAACAGTCATGTCCATAACATGGAGGTAGCTCAGGGCCTCCATGACAGCCCCCACATATTTGGACAGGCACTGGCTAGCCAGTATGTAGATAGTATCTTGATCTGTGATCCCACCCTAGAGGCTTCTCTGACTGCAGCCATACAAATCCTTAACTTCCAGCTCCCTTCTCCCCACCCCTTAAGGGCTATGGTGTTCTTTGTTTAAAGGCCTACACATTCTTATCAGTTTCTTAAGACCCTGAAAGCTAAACTAGGGGAAGTGGGGAAAGGATTGAGAGTGAACATCTACACAGACTCCAAATATGCTTTTCATATTTTGCCAACTCATGGAGCTATATGGAAAGAAAGGGGACTTTTGACAGCAAAAATATCTATTACACCTTATACCCTCAGGCCAGCTTCTAATCCCAGAAGCAAGCCAGTGGTAACTTCTTTTTGGCCTGCCCAGCCTCCACTTCTCAAATAACTCAAAAGGTATCTGAGGCATTTAAGATTACTTATCATCTCCACTATGCCTGGTGGACTCAGTCTTGTGGGAGAGTCTTTACTAAACTGTGCCTGGTGACTCGTAAGATTTGGGTGCAAACTCGAAGATTTCCCCAGCTGGACTCATGTTTCTAGAATTAACAGTGCTACTCCTGTTACTTCTTCTCCCTCAGACATTCCTGAATATTCTTGTGAACCCACAGAGGACCTGAAACTTCTCTTCCACAAGACTCCTGGAAACATACTGGATAGAGAAGGGTGAAATTGTCTGTGTCCTCTCTCACTCTAGCTTTCTTTCTTTCTTTGTATTTTCCATTTTTTCCAGGTGTACCTTTAACAACACTCCGAGGATGAGAGCTTTGCTTCTAGTATTCTCTCCAGCTCTCTGTGGGCCTAGACTAGTGGGCCTTCCCACCCTGGATGTCACCCCATTTGCACTACTTCCTTCCCAGGAGAGCAGCTTTAATCTGAGTATCCCTTGTTTTCTTTCCATAAAGGATCTCTTACCCACATAATAAATTATAGGATATCCATTCCAAAATTATTCTGGCAAACTAGCTCATAATATTTCTATACCACCTTCCTTGAAGTTTCTTCCTAACTCTTGAGAACTAACATTCATTTCTATTGGTAGATTTGTTTCCTCCAGATTCCAAGCTATGAACTTCCAACTATTTGTTCACCCTGAATACTATTGGCTAATTCATTCTGACACTCAACTACCCCTCTGAACGCTGCTGCTGCTGCTGCCATCTTCAAGACTCGTACCTTCCTCTCTTCAGTCTGGACCCCACTAGACAGGGACAGCTCTACCCCCTCATCAGCATGAAGCAGCTCCAGAAGATAAGTTCTTTTTGCCTTTGGCCCAAATGAATTTGGGGTGCAACTGCTTGAAACAGGAAACGATGTAATATGACTTCTAGGGGAGACAGCAATGATTGTCAATGACAATAAAGTCCCCTGACTTTAAGGGACTTCTGTTCTAACAATAAGTCAGTGATTTAAGTTCTCTGACCCTGGGAACTCCCACATCCAATTTATTCTCAAGTCTTCTGGCCTCAGGATAGTCCCATGGGTCAAATTCCTGAGCCAATAGTGAGTAGATCACTCCTCAGTTCCTTGCTGACTGTCAGATAGGTAGCCTGTTGGTCAGTGAGAACCAAATTCCAGAGACCACTCCTTGATCCTTGAGGGGTACAGGAGAGAATGGATGGTGATGGTGGTTAGAAATTTTGAGGAAAAGAAAAAAGATGTTGAGAAAGCTCAAGTCACATAGCTTCAGACTAAATAAAGTAGAGAAAGGGAGATTTGCTATGAGAGTAAAGAAGGGAATATAGCTGAGGAAAGACATATCCAATAGTTACTTCAGAGAATGAAATAGGTAAATTAATAAGACTAGATCAGGACTGTTAAGCAGCAGTGATGAATCAGGTGACTGTAAATACCATTATTGAAATGGGCTTGTTTTCATGAGTTTCTCTCAGGACATTCTGTAATCAAGGAATAATATCAGAGAAATCAGTGGTAGGAATTATTGAGGATAAACAGTTTGGAAGAATGAATAGGGTTATTGGATAGTGAATCATTACTGTGGTAAGACATGAGGTGACATTTAGGGATGAGGATAAGGAAGACCAAAATGAAAGAGATAGACTGGGGGATAAAGGGAGACTGAAACTAGAAGTCATGATAAAGAAAAGAATTTATACAAAACAAATTAACCTAGAAGCCTGTTACTATATACAACATTTGGCAACAGTTAGTCCTCTCTCAGTGGAGAGGTAGGCTTCATTTTCTGTAACCAGTGTTGGTCATTTCATAGAACTGTTTTTCTTAATCTACTTACTGTGATTGAGGGAGTGAAAGTAACGCTTTTAATTTTGCAAAGAACTTTACAAATACTATCTCATTTTATCCTTGTTGCCAAATGGGAGCCACCTATCAGTGGCTGCTGGAGGTCTAACTCAGACTCGTAGAATGAATCACTTCATGTGAGAGGATGATGATGATACAAGGAGACTGAAAGGCAGTTGCTGTTCTCTGACCTCTCCACTGAGAGCCTGTGCATTGGCTGACCCCCTTCCCTCCCCCTCTGTCTCCAATTTGTTTTATTCCCAGTCCACAAGCAACACCTGTGTCAGTAAAGCTGCTTTGCAACTCCTTCAAGTGTTATGATTCACAGTTGTGGAGGCTCTTGGAGAATTGACCTGCCCCTTCACCTAGGCCTGGTCCTTAACAGGATATCCTCACAAGAACCTTGAGAGGTGGGTACAAGAATTGTCCCCCTCTTACAGATGGGAACAGTGAGGCAGACAGAGGTTTAGTGATTTGCCCACACATTTAGTAAGCGATTGAGGCTAGAGTTGAACTTTATTTTGTTTGTGTGTGTGTATGAGTAACCCTGGGCTCAAGTCTTTCTTGTACCTTTTTCATATCTCATACTCATTTACTTGCTCTCATCTGAATTTCCAGTAGAAACTTCTTAGATGTCAAAAAGCAGTCTCTTGGAATCACTTAGTCATTCATTCATTTATCAAATATGCATAATTTACAGTCCTAGTTAAAATAAAATTTTCTGTCTCTTGGCTGAATTCAGAGTATCTTAGATTTAAAACCAGAAGTAACCTCAGAGGACATTTAGTTAACATTGAGTATGTATTACATAGGAGGAAACATTGTCCCAGAGAGATTAAATCCTTTGCCCAGCGTGTGATTGGGAAATGGAAGAACAGAATTGGAGCCTTGGCTTTTTGCTTCTTGTGCTCATTTCACAGTATTTTTTTTCTTCCAAAAGTGACTTATTTTTTTCTCCATAAATGTCAGTTCTTTACATTTCTGCCTCTTATTGTTACTAAATCCTTGTCTCATCCTGCTTAGACTATGTGCCTAGTTTTCATATCACCTCATATAGCACAGAGCTTCTTAAACTTTTCCCACCTGTGATCCCTTCTCTCCCAAGAAATTTTTATGTAACCCCATCTCAAATTTGAGAGGTATTTCTGGCAGAGTTACTGCATTTACAATGCAGAGTACACATGTTGTGTGTTCAGAACCAAGGTTTCAGTGAAATTGCACAATGCAGCACCTTGGATTTGTTATGCATTTGATTTTGAATTAATGTTTGGTCATTACATTCAGAAACCTTTTTACTATTGATAAATTTTTCACAATCCCCACAGTTATGTGACCCCCATATGGATTGGTAGAACACAACAATATAATTTTCCTGCTTTTGACTCATTCTGTCTTTGAGCATCAAAATTATTGCCTCAATCTTCCTTTTCCTATTTTTGTAATCACAGATTTAGTCTCATCCCTGCCTCTATTACAATCCTCCCTTTCCAGAATTTATCCAATATTATTTGATATTAATTCATTAATTTTTAAAGATGTTGCCTGAATTGATTTTCTTCTTTAAACAAAAAAGTTGTATTGATGCCTTTTGTTACTTCCATCAGTCATTATTTTGATATATTACTCCTGTTTTAAAAAAAGGAGTTTACACAAAACAAAAGTGACCCAGAAATCTGTTACTATATACAACATTTGTACTATATACAATAACAGTAGTCTCTCCTCTCAGTAGAGAAGTAGGTTTCATTTTCTGTCTTCTAGGACCAATATTAATCATTTCATAGAACTGTTTTTCTTGCTCAATTAAGGATTTAATAGTGGTATGAATTAAGAATAAGAAACAAACAAATAAACATCTACTTGACCCATGAATTAAAAACTTATTTTTATTATATGAAATTTTTAGCATTAATAAAACAAAATAATTGAAAACATGAAGCAAAAAGGTAAACAGATGTTTTTATTTTTAAATACTCATCCACTTGTATACATCGTATCATTTCATATAGGTAATTCCATATTTTTTGCATGTTTCATATTCATTATTTCATAACTTCTTGACATTCAATTGTATTGATATACCATAATTTATTCAGCCATTGTTCAATCAAACTGATATCATGTTGTGGGTTTTTTTTTTATGATTGCAAGTAAAAGTAGCAAGCATTTAAAGACACAACTTTTATTTCCTTTTCATATTATTTTAGGATAAAATCTCAACATTGGATCAAAAGTTATGATCAGTTTTATGATACTAATTTTATTTTGATATATTGCTCTCCAAAATGTTAAAGATTATCTACAATCCTAGAAATAGATTACCTGTTAGAATACCTGTTTTCACTGTAGCTCTGCCAATATCAATATACATATACATATATGTTACTGTTTTTGCTTTCTGATAGACATAAGATTTGTATATCTTGTGAGGTAATTTGAATCTCTTTTGTGTGATTTTAGAAATTTATGTTTCCTCAGAAAAACATTTGTGCTCTTTTAACATGCTTTTAAAATGTATTTAATATCCCCCCCCCAGTTACATTTAAAACAATTTGTTTGCATTTGCTTTTAAAATTTTTGAGTTCCAGATTCTTCTCCTTGTCCCCATCCTCAAATTCCATTAAGAAACCAAATGGGAAATTCTGCAAAACATTTCCATAATAGTCATTTTAATATGCTTAACACATAGCTAGTGCTTACTTAAATATTTACTATATTGGATTAAAGTATGCATTTTCGGGCTCATGCATAGATTTTAAATAGATCCTTGGTGTCATATTTGCTCCAAATACTTTATCTTTCTACAATCAAAATCATTTATCTTCAATAAATTTTAAAAATGGATTATTGATATCTTCTGCTTTTATAAAATCTTCATTTTCCCTTAAGGGCCACTGACTTACCTCTCTATTTACGTTGTGCAAGTCCATATTTTGTGCTCTTACTATATTTACTTGATTTAAATTTCCCCCATTAAATTCACTCCCACTTTTAAATTTTATTTTTCACATTGATTAATTATATTTTGAACTTATGGAATACACAAGCTTTTCTATAACGTAAAGATATTGCACATGAAACTGCACATCTATTATGTACAACTTGCTATACTTTTAAAAGATACAAAAGTCATGTAAATTTGTTTTCTTCCCCACTCCCATGACTACTGTTAGACACAAATAATTATGAACGTATATTTATGTATGTATGTATGTATTTATACATACTTCTATTTATCAGTTCTTCAGATACAGATAGAGTCTTTCATCACAGGTCCTTTATAGTTATTTTGGATATTTATAATCATCAAAATGATTTAGTCTTCAAAGTCATTCCTAAAGTAACAAATTGCTTTAAGAACCACTCCCACTTTTTATCTGGCAATCTGTACCCTCTTCAAGTATGCCTTCCTTAAACAAATGACCTAATTCCCATTTGTCATTTACAAATATGATTTCATTTTAGGAAGTCTTCTTTGACAATTTAGAGCAGCAGTGAGTGATTCAATCAACCATACAAATCAATCAAAATACATTAAGAGCCCCTCTGATGCTCTTCTAGGCACTTCACAAAAAGAAATACAAAGTTTTATTTCTTCTCTAGAGCTTTTCATTTGAGAAAGAAAACAGTAGACTGGACTTACAAGGAAAATTCAGTTACTGATCTTAGAATTCAGCTAAAATATTGTGTATTGGCACATATATGTATAAATGTTATCACTTATACCACGTAAAAGTAAAGGACGTGTTGTGAGGAGAAACAAAGAAGTTGCTTTATGCATAAAAACTAGTGGCTCCATTACCTCCAAATCCTGCTTACTATTTAAAGCCCTATCAAACTGTGCATCCCTTTTGATACAGCAGTGTCTCTATTGGGCCTGTATCCCAAAGAGATCATAAAAAAGGGAAAATAATCCACATGTGTAAAAATGTTTATAGCAGTCTTTTTTGTAGTGGCAAGAAACTAAAAACTGAGTGGATGTACATCAGTTGGAGAATGACTGAATAAATTATGGTATATGAATGTTATGGACAAATATTGCTCTATAAGAAATGATGAGCAAGATGATTTTTAGAAAGACTTGAAGAGACTTACATGAACTGATGCTAAGTGAAGTGAATACAATCAGGAGAACATTGTACACGGCAACAGCAAGACTACACAATAATCAATTTTGAAGGACACAGCTCTTTTCAACAATGAGATGACTCAGGCAGTTCCAATAGTCTTGTGATGGAGAGAACCATCTGCACTCAGAGAGAGGACTGTGGGAACTGACTGTGGATCAAAACATAGTATTTTCACTCTTTTTATTGTTTGCATTTTGTTTTCTTTCTCACCACTTTTTTCCCTTATGATCTAATTTTTCTTGTGCAGCATAATAATTGTAGAAATATGTATAGAAGAATTGCATATGTTTAATATATATTGGATTACTTAGGAGAGAAGTGGAGAGAAGGGAAGGAGGAAAAAAAATCAGAACACAAGTTTTTGCAAGGGTGAATGTTGAAAATTATACATATGTTTTGAAAATTAAAAAATTCTTCCTTTCAAAACCTCCAAAAAAAACATTTAAAGCCCTTCTTAACCTGAATTCTCCCCTACCTTTCCAGCCTTCTTATACCTTACACTCTTCCATGTATTCCCCAATCTAGGGACATTGACTTTCTTGCTATTCCTCCCATATAATATTTCTGGATCTATATTTCCCTCCTCACCTATATCTCCTAACTTTTCTCACTTCAAGTCTCAGCTAAAATCTTTTCTTTATGAGACATTTTCTAGTTTCCTTTAATGTTAATTTGTACATGGTTGTTTGCATATTGAATATTGTTTCCCCCATTAGATCGAGATCTATAGGACAGGTTTTTTTTTTTTATTTGTTTTTTGCTTTTCATTATATTCCCATCATTTAGCACAGTGCCTGGCATGCAGAAAAAAAATCTAAATAAATACCTATTTTTATTCTAGCTTCCTTTCTCAGCACATACACCAGACAAGAGTTTCATAATGTGTGTGTGTGTGTGTGCGTGTGCATGCATGTTTGTGTGTATTAAATCTAGAGGTTTGCTGGTAAATGTTTAATAATTGCCTCTTTGGAGGGGGAATGAGCCTACGACAAATTTTTAAGCTTAATCTGTTTCATTAACATTTTTTATCACTTTCTTAAATCTAGATAATTAATAAAACAATAAATCAAGCCTTGATTTGTAGTGTTTGCAAATTTCTGAAGTGTAACTGCTCACAATGGAAATGTAATAAATAGGAATGAGCTGCTTGCAACTGGCTTCAGCTCATCCTTGCCAGTATTTATTCTGTTTTAACCAAACTGGTTTAATTGCAGTTACACATCCAAACTGGCTCTAGCACATCCCTGTACTCTAGTGGCCTGAAAAGGGCCTATAAGGTCTTTCTCAGAATAATGTTTTGAAATGATTGAAAGAAATGCTAGTAAAATTTATTAATGAAAATAAAAATGTAAAATGTTCTGCCTCTAAGTTTATAAACCATAATTAAGAACTCTTGCACAAGACAAAAAGTAAAATTCTTCTTATGACATAAAGGACAAATGGGCCTTTAGAGAAGAACTTACTGAAAGGAACTACACTTTTTTCCTGAGGGATAGCTTCCTGTTCTCCTAAGCTCTGACCTATTTTTTCATTTCCCATCAGACCTTATCAGTGTTGTTGCTGAATGAAGTGAACTTGTGAAAGCTATTTCACAAGATGGGGACAGTGTTCTAAAGACTGAGTAAAGGTGGGTTGTGCCCCAGGGGCCATGGTTTACAAGGAGTGGGACCTTTTCTTTGTAAGATTAAATTGAGGCCACCTTGGCATTGAAACTCCCATAGAAGGTAATTTAGTCATCCTAAAGATGTGATTGGTTAGAAGTTTTTCCTCATTTCTGATTTAGAATGTGAGGTCATTTATCCTGGCTAATCAGGCAAAGATCCAGCCTATAGAGAGTGTTATATAATTCTTTTCTGTTAACAGGGCCTGGGACTCTCCTTGCCTAACTGCTTGTGGGGAGGGAAATATCCTTTCTTGTGAAGATCATAATAAAATTCCTTTCTTTTGCCTTGAGAAATCTCCTTTATTTGAGTTAGTAGTCTTGTCCCTCCACATTGCCCATAGTTCTAGGGGGTAATAGAAAATAGTGTAAAGAGTACTCAATTGGAACCAGGACTGGGTTTCAGTCACAGTTCAACCATAAGCCAGTTGTGTCTTTTTATCTCTGTGGGCCTTAGTTTTCTAAACTAAAATGAGAAGTTTAGATGACCTCCTAAGATCTCTGTATTGTCCTATTCTCCTAAATTATTTAGTAAGTATTAAAGGTGTAATGTAATATATCCTTCCTAGGTAACTTTTATTTTAACAGACTTATGGCTCAATACCCTTATCTAAATAATTGAATCCAATATTCTATTTCAGAAATTGTTGAAGGATCATGGGCCAGATAATTTGAAGTAGACCCATCCTTCCTACCAAGCCATTGTATGTCTCCTAATGGTGCTGCCCATGGTACTCTTTCAAAATAATCTTTCCAGTGGCCAGAAATATGCTGACAGCCTAATCATAGACACCAGAACTTCCAGGAAAAGTGGTTCCCTTGCCTTGAGAACATAAAAGCCAGAAAGAAGGTCCTGATAGTTACTACCCAGCCAACACCCCATTATGGTCCTCAAGTATTCTTACAACAGTTAATTCCAATCATAGGAATTGAATTCAATTCAAAATTTATTGAGCACATTGTATACCAGTCACATCATTAAGGGTTGGGTGGGCTTTTGAACCACAGTCATTGTCATATAAATATCATTTCTCCCTTTTTTAACATATGAGGAAATTGAGGCTTAGAGAAGTTAAATGATTTGCCCAGGGTCACTAACAAAATCAATCCTGTGTCTTAGGAATTCCAATGTAACTTTGAAACTGTCCTCTCTGATGTTACCATGATATCTTTTTTATTTTATTTTAAATTTATGGAATAAGCTAAGCATTTTCACAACATAGTACAATAAAAAAAATTATTGAACATGAAACTGCAAATCTACATGTACAACTTGCTATTACTTCCATATATGTGTGTGTGTGTATATCTTTCATATACAGTTTCATATTTACAACAGAATTATCATGTAAATTTTTTTCTTCCCTCTCCTTCCCATCCCACCATAGAGAAGGCTACCATTAGATACAAATAGGTATATGCATATATATATATGTATATATATACATATATATGTATAATTATTCTATATATACTTCTATTTATTAGTTATTTCTCTGGCTATAGATTGTGTTTTTCTTCATATGATCTTTATAATTAATTTGGGTATTTATCATAGATAAAATAGCTTATTTGCTAAAAGTTATTTTTAAAACAATATTGCCTTTACTGTATACAGTGTTCTCTTGGTTCTGCTTATTTCACTCTTTATTCTTTCATGCATTCTTTTCATGTTTTTCTCATGATCTTTTTTTTTCTCTCAACAGTATTTTATTTTTCCAATTTTATATATATAGTTTTCAGTATTCATTTTCATAAGACTTGTATTCCAAATATTTCTCTCTCCCTTCCTTACCTCCCCCTCCCAAGACAGTAAGCAATTTGATATAGGTTAAATATGTGCAATCCTTTTAAAATATTTCCATATTTGTCATGATGTACAAGAAAAATCATACCAAAGGGGAAAAAACATGAGAAGGGGAAAAACAAAAACAAAAACAAAAAAAGTGAAATTACTGTTTTGATTCCCTATTTAGTTTCCATAGTTCCCTCTCTAGATATGTATAGTATTTTCTATCCCAAGTCTATTGGAATTACCTTGAATCATCAAATTGTTAAAAACAGCCAAGTCTATCAAATTGATTATTACATAATCTTGTTGTTACTGTGTACACTGTACTCCTGATTCTGCTCATTTCACTTAATATTAGTTGATTTATTTCCAGGCTTTTCTGAAATCAGTCTGTTCATCATTTCTTATAGAATAATAATCTTATATTACCTTCATGTACCATAACTTATTCATCCATTTTCCAACTGATGGGCGTCTAATCAATTTTCAATTCCTTGTCACTACAAAAACAGAGTTAATACAAATATTTTTACATGTATGCCCTTTTTCCTCTTTTATGATTTCTGGGATATAGACCCAGTAGTGAGACTGCTGAATCAAAGGGCTAACTACAGCTTTCTAACCCTTTGGGTTTAGTTCCAAATTGCTCTCTAGATTCTGGTGATCCCTTTTTTTTAAAAAATTATTTATTATTTATTTTTTATATTATTTTCTTTTTAAATTTTGATTTCCATATTCTCTTCCTTTTTCCCATCCCTTCCTCACCCACTGAGAAGACAAACAATATAAATTATACATGTGAAATTATGCAAAAATATAAAGGAAAAAATTTATACTTCAATTTACACTCAGAGTTTATGTTGTTTTTTTTTTTTTTTTCTGGAGGAGACATTGTTTTTATTATGAGTTTTTTGGAATTATCTTGGATTACCACTTTGATCAGAGTAGCCAAATCTTTCAGTTGATTATCATCACAACATTGCTATTAGTATACACTATAACCTAGCTTTTCTCACTTCACTTTACACACACACACACACACACACACACACACACACACACACACACACACACACACACACATTTATATATATATATATATATATATATATATATATATATATATATATATATATATATATATATATATTCTTTTCTTTTTTCTTTGATCTCTTTGTGATACAGACCTATCAATTCTTTTGTTGAATCACGTGGTTTGCAGAGTTTTATACCCTTTTAGGCATAGTTCCAGTTTGTTCTCCGAAATAGTTGGACCAGTTCATTATTCCCTCTTAATAATTATTGTTTTATCCTATCTCTTCCAGTATTTGTCACTTCTGATAGGTGTAAAGTGGTATCTCAGAGTTGTTTTAATTTTCCCCTTTTCTGATCAATAGTGATTTAGAACATATTTTTATGTATAGTTAATTTTAATTTCATCTTCTGAAAAATCATATTCTTTCATTTCCTTTGATCATTTATCAGTCAGGGAATGGCTTTTATTTTTATAAATTTGACTCAGTTCCCTATATCTTTGAGAAATGGGACTTTTATCATAGAAACTTCTTGTAATTTTTTTTATATTACTATTATCTCTTTCAGTTAGGCTGAATTTTACCTTTGCTTAGGATGAAATGATTCCTACCTCTTCTTCTTCAACCTAATAGACTCTGCTCTAGCTTTTCACTTCAACTCTGTGTTTGTTTTTCTGTCCCAAGAATGCATACAACATATTATTGGATTCTGATTTCCATTTCATCCTGCTATCCATTTCTACTCTATGAGTTAGCTCATCCCATTCACATTCACAGTTATGATCATAGTTATGATCCACATCCCTCCACATCATTTCCTTGTTTATCCTTCTCTCTTATTTTATACTGTTCCTCCTCAAAATTCTGTTTTGCTTTCAATCATTGCTTCTCTTAATCCACCTTCCTCATTATGAAACATCTCTCCTTCCCCTATATATATATATATATATATATATATACACACACACATATATATATGTTTGTATATACATATACACATTATCATATGTATACACAGGTGTATATGTACACACACACACACATACACATATTGTTCTTCTTTAAAGCAAATCTGATGACAGTAATATTCAGGCATTGCTCACCATTATCCCCAATTTTTCCCCTTTCAGTATAAAAGCTCTTTCTTGTGTATCTCCTTTATGTGAGAAAATGTATCCTGTTTTACCTCTGTCCTACTTTTCTTAGGGAATATATTTCTCACCCCTACATTCTTTATTTTAAAGATCATCCCAACATAGTTGACTCATCTATGCCTTCTGTTTATGCAGACTCCATCAACTATCCTTATCAAATGATAAAATTCTTAGGCTTAACACATATTTTCCCATATAGAAATGTAAACAGCTTAACTCCACTGAATCCCTTATAATTACTCTTTCGTATTTTTTTATGCTTCTCTTGAGTCTTCTTATTGAATGCCATATTTTCTATTCATCTCTTGTCTTTTCATCAGGAATGATTGAAAATCCTCTATTTTATTAAATAATCCTTCTCTCCCCCCAACGGATTATATTCAGTTTTGCTGAGTAGGTTATTTTTTATTGAAATCCTAGTTCCCTTGCCCTCTGAAATATTATTTTTGAAGCTCTCTAATTTTTTTTAATGTAGAAGCTGCTAAATCTTGTGTGAACCTATTTGTGGGTTCATAATATGTAAAATTGTTTCTGTCTACTTGCAATATTTTCTCTTTGACCTAGGACCTTTGGAATTTGCTTATTATATTCCTGGGAGATTTCATTTGGAGCTGTCTTTTAGGAGGTGATAAGAAATTGAGGCAGTTTTCCTTGATAATTTCTTGAAATATAATATCAAGGCTCTTTTTTTGATTATGGTTTTTAGATACTCCTATAATTCTTAAGTTATCCTTAAACTATTTTCTAGATTAGTTCTTTTTTTAATGAGATAGTTCATATCCCTCCCCTCCATTTTTTCCATTCCTTTGACTTTGTTTAATTTTTTTAAGTCATGGAGTCATTAGCTTCCCCTTGCCCAATTTGATTTTTTAAGGAATTGTTTTCTTTAATGAACTTTTATCTTTCTCTCTCTCTTCTCTCTTCTCTCTTCTCTCTTCTCTCTTCTCTCTTCTCTCTTCTCTCTTCTCTCTCTCTCTCTCTCTCTCTCTCTCTCTCTCTCTCTCTCTCTCTCTCTCTCTCTCTCTCTCTCTCTCTCTCTCTCTCTCTCTCTCTCTCTCTCTCTCTCTCTCTTTTAAGGAGTTGGGTTTTTTTTCCCCAGTGAATTTTGGAGCCTCTTTTACCATTGGGCCAATTCTAGTTTTTTAAAGTGCTATTTTCTTCAGCTTTTTTTGGTGCCACTTTTACCAATTTGTTTTCTTTTCATAACTTTTTTTGCATCACTCTCATTTATTTCCCCATTTTTCTCCTCTACTGCTCTAATTTCTTTTTTTTTAAGCTCTTCTAAATTCTTGCTGACCTTGGGTTTAGTTAGCATTTTTCTTTGAGGCTATGTTTATACTGGCTTCTAACTTGATGTCTTGGTCTTCCCTGCCATCATAGTAACTTTTTATGGTCAAATTCTATTTTTTTTTTTTTTTGGTTTGAGGTTTTTCCCCAAAAAATTTATTTTATTTAAAGAAACAGAATAAGAAAAAAGAAAAACACAAAAGGATTACAAAACTAAATGAAACAAAAGAACATTGTCATATACTAGCAGAACATCAGGGATGTTTTTAAATATATAACAACAAATACCAATTCTTTACTTCCTTAAATTGTTCTTTTGTTCTATGCTGCATACCTTTTTTACTTTATTCTTTTCCCCCTTTTTATTCTACCCTCACTCCCTAGCAGCTTATAGTTAAGAAAGATTATATTTATGAATACATATGTAGATATATACATACATATACATACACAGCCACACCTACATACACACATATTTTTTTTCTATCTCTACTGACTCTTTGCTTTAATTCTGCTCCTTAACTTGCTATTACCTAATCTCCTTCCAACCATGGATCCCTCTCTTGTCTTCTTCCCCCATCCTTTGCTTCCCTATCTGCCTAATTCTTCCTCCCTTATTTCTTTATAGATTTTGGAGGGTGCTAAACTTTCATGGTATATGTTGCCCACTTAAAGATTCCCAAGGTGAGTAGGAAATTCTTTTTGTTTGCTTATTTTCCCAGTCTTTTTCTTCACTTTGAACTTTATGTTCAAGGTGGATACTGCTTTTTTTTTTCAAAACTAATTCTGGGAGTTTGTTTAAGTTTTTGGTATTTCCAAGGTAGTATTATCCTGGGAGAGGTATGGTCACTGTTCTACTGGTTTGTGCTCTGATCTTTACCCAGCAAGTGACCTTGGTCTGCTGTAGCCACAAGTATTAGTAGTCCTCTTGGCCCAGGAACTGTGACCAGAACAACTATTCCTTTGTGACAAATCACAAGTAGTCTGGAAACATGACCCAGAATTGCTTATAGACTATAATTGTTAGTCAGTGCCAGCTATATTCAGTGCCTAGAAATGGTCCCCATAATCTCTTTCTGACCCGTTGTTCAATCCCCTTACTTTTTGAGTTGAGATGCTCTAAAGCTGCTGCTGCTGGTGATGTTGCTACCTTAAAACTTTAGTTTTAAGCATGATAGCAAGGAAAAGAAGTAAAATGAGTAATGTCACAAAAACCCGGGGTGGAGGGGAGGATTTCTAGAAGGAAAGGTGTGTTAACAGTGTCAAACTCTACGTATAGAGCACCAAAGTTAGAATTGAGAAGACACTACTGGAATTGTCAATAAAGAGATCATGGGTACTTCTGTAGAATTCTGTTTTGGTCCAGTGATGGGTATGGAAATCAGCTTGCAAGGAATGATGGAGAATAGGAAGTGAGAAAGCAGAATAACAAACCTTAATTGCTGAGATGTAATAATGAAGGTATCATATAGTAAGGTATCACTCATTAAGGAACATTACTTAAATATCTAGTAGTGAGACCAAATTATTGTAGTTCATAGGGACGGGGAAAGGCTTTGAATTTGAATTTGAAGATAATGGAGTGCTACTGAAATTTAATAAGTGTGGTGGGAAGAGGGGAAATAAGCAAACCCATACTTTATCTTATGGAGAAAGAAATAAGAAAATTTGGCAACCAATTAAATATATGGAGTTAGTAAAGAATTGATGATGATGCCAAGGTTTGAACCTGGATGACTGACTGAAAGTCCTCGCCCCCCCCCCCCCCATGAAGTATGATTGGAACTACCGTTGGAGAATGCAGTGCCCAGTGGAGAATGAATAGTGCCAATTCTCAGTTCTGGATATCCCTAGTAAGAAATATGCTAGGAATCTTTTTTGTTTGTTTGTTTTCTTACCACAGAGGCACATGTATTTAGGGCTGTGCTATTTATGTCCTTTCACTTTGTGATGGAGTCGCTACATCTTAGAGTATTTATTGGCCACTGAGCAGAAAGAGCTGATCAGCACTTGGCAAAGTTGGTATGTATAAGAGCAACAACTTCAGCTCTTGTCAATTTTGAACTTGTAGCTTGGGATTCTGATTTATCTTTCTATGCAGTGGGGAGAAGGTATCTTATCTTCCCTACTAGTAGCTATGGTGGCTACTCTGTAGCAGTGAGTGCAAATGTTTATCTAAATCTAAACTTAAAAAAAGTCTCTGGCTTCTGCTGCTGCTTTATGCTGTTTCCTCTCAACATGAGACAGAGCAGTGTTCCTGAGATGGATGTTCTTAATATTTGACTCATATTTTCTCCCCAAACTATTCCTCTTTTTAACATGACTATCAGTATTGAGGGATTTATGACCTTTTCAGTCATCCATGTTCAAAATCTAGCTGTCATCTTCAACACCTTACTCACTCATCTCATACATTCATTTGGTTGCCAAATCTTCTTATTTCTTTGTCTACAATATGAAATGTAGATTTTCCCATGACCATACTACTATCCCTACCACACTTATTAAACTTCAGTGACTCCCTATTATCTTCAAAGTTCTAACATAGGCTCATAGCCTGACCCCTTACATATTACACCCCTCCACACACACACACTCTTTAGTCCAACCATACAGGCTGATATATGATGCCCCATTTTATGTTGTACCAGATGTCTTCCATAGCTCAAACAATTATCTTCCTCACTTTTGCCTCCAGTGCTTAGCACAGTGACAGGCATATTATTACTAACTTGTTGGTGGGAACTGCACAAGTTCAAGAGGTTGAGAGGTTCTGGGTCTGAGTGCTTATTTTGGACTTGGACATATCCTCTAAAGCAACTTTTCAGAAGAGGAGACCACTATTAGAAAAGGCAATTGCTCAAAGAAGGCAGAGATGCAGAGAAATTTAAATACCATTTCAGGAATTCCACAAAATGTTTTTCTTAGAGAAAGTATAGGAATTATGGATTACTGCTTTGTATTTTAAGGTTTTGTCAATATCTTTAACCATTTCTTTTGGGGTAGAAGAAATTGCTTTCTTAGATCAGATCTCTACTTTGTGCATCAGTTATCTTTTTAGGAAAGCCCTGGATATGAGCCAAACTTAAACTTTAAAAGATTTTTCCTGGGATTCCCGGGTGACAATGTAAAGAGCCAGAAACATGCCCATCCTCCTCCCAGGATTGAATCCAGTCAGTAGAAATCTAGAACTAGGGCTCCTCTCTGACAGAGATCACCTCTACACCCAGTATGTGTCTAGATTTTTTTTTACATTATAATAGTTTAATGACAAAGAAACAAACAGACTGAGAGAAAAAGATAAAGGGCTAGAAGTGAGGCCATAGTTTCATGGATTTAGAGATAAAAGGGACACCAGATGTTATTTGGACAAACCCCTCATTTTACAGATGTAGAATGAAATTTAAATAGATTAATTGATGTGCCTAAAGTCATATTGGCAATAAATAGCAGAACCAGATCTTATGATCTAATGTTTGTTCTCTGCATCAGGTTTTACTGGGCAGAGTGAGGGTAGCAGGTGTTAGGAATGGAGGGCAGAAATTCAGCCAATATGGAACAGTGGTCAGCCTCAAAGTTAGGGCAAAATGCATGGACCTAGCTCATTAAACACAGAGGAACTAAGAAGGATTCATTGGAGGAAAACTAATTTAAAAAATCAACAGGACCAAGTGAACACCTGTTAAGGTTTTAGAGTGAGAAAGAAAATGAGAACTGATCATTGTCTGAACTCAAAGTCTCCACAACATTGAAAGTAGGTTTGCTACACTTCAGTTTGGTGCTAATTTGTCCAACATACATCCGGATGAGAAGCTGATGCACTTGAAGAAGGGGCAGGGGTTGACTTTGCCAGAGTCTCAAAATCAGAGGGTCAGTATTAGGAGCTCTAATTTTGGAGTGAGAGGACCTCAGTTTAAATCTTTATTCTATCACTTACTACTGTGACCTTGGCTGACACTGTATTTCTCTGGACCTCAGTTTCCTTATCTGTAAAATGAGGTTGGACTAGATGACTTCGACGGTTTCATCCAGCTCTAAATCTACAATCCCACGATTCTCTTATCTATTGTGTCGGTATGTTGGGCCAAGACAGGAAGGAAGGGTGTATTCTCAAAAAAGTCTCTTTGCAGTGGCTGGGTGTATCATGTACTACAGGGCAGAGAAAAAGGTTTATTAAGTCATTGCCTTGTCTGAAGAAGAACCAACCTTTCCTGCTTTTCACGGAACAAAAAGAAAAAAAAAAAAAAACCCGCACTGGAGAGAACACACCTCTTTGAGGAAATAGTCAGACACTGTTCCTATCCTTACAACAGCCCAGTTTTAAGAAAGCCAGATGTAATTACCTGCTGCAGGAAACGCACACAAACAGGATGTGCCAGGGCTGAACCAGAGGATGATACATGCCTATAATAATTAGGGGGAAAAACCCCTCCTTGCCAACCTCACTGCCAGCATGACTGACTGGAGGCTAGTGGCTCCGGGGCTAAGAGAGAGATGTGCCAGCAGTCCCAAGGAAGGGGGCGTTTCCCGGCTCACTGCAAATCTTTGCAGTGCGGCTCCCAAGCTCTCTCGCTCCTCCTCCTTTTTTCCCCTTTGCTCTCCTCCTCCCCTACGCACCCTTGGCCTGTGTCACATATGCCTCAGGTGTTTGGTTGGTCTTAGCCTCCTGTCTTTCTTCACCCGAGACTGTAGGCAATTTGGATTTCCCACCTACCACAGCTGGAGCTGCAGCTGCTGGGGAGGAGAGGTGCCCCAGGAGAGCGCGCTCTCCACCTCACCCGCCGCCCCCCACTCCTTTCTCCCCCGCAGCCTGGCGCCCGAGTCGCAAGGGTCAGGGCTACCGCAGTCGCAGCACCCTGCCCCCAGAAGGCTCCGGAAAGCGCAGGAGGCTGTGAAGGGACTCTCGCAACTTGGAGCTGTTGGTGGGAGTCTCACGCCAAGGGCTGCGGCTGCTTCCTGGTTTGAAGAGCGTAGAGGGAGGGAGAACGCCAGACGGAGGAGGCGGGGGAAGGAGGAAAAGGAGGGGGAGGCAGAGGGAGGAAGAAATGCATCGTGCAGGAGTCTAAACCGGACGGGCAGCTCCGACTCTAGGGCGCTCTCGGGGCTCTACGAGAAAACCATTGCCCCACCGGGGGAAGAGGAGGGGGAACCGGGGTTGGGGGGGAAGCTTCGAGGCAGTGCCACCGCCCTCTCTGGTGTGGCCAGTCTCCTGTGCCCAGGCGGGACGTCCTCGCTGCTATAGCTGGCGAAGGGGCTCCGCCGACTCGGCTCCCCTCCTTTCCATCTTGGGAGGGAGGGGAGGTAAGGGGAAACGTCCTGGGGAAGGGGAAGAATGAACCGGCACGAGCCCATGGGGAACCCGCGCTGCTTTTCTCTGGAACTACTGCTGCCCCCGCGACGGCCGCTCCTGCTCGACTGATTCCAGACGTGCCCTTTCCCGGGCTCTCCCCGACTCCGGAGCCAGCACGGGCCCCCCGGGGCTGGGGTGGCGGCATGTCCGGGACCATGAAGTTCAATGGCTATGTGAGGGTGAGGATCGGCGAGGCTGTGGGGCTGCAGCCCACCCGCTGGTCCTTGCGACACTCCCTTTTCAAGAAGGGCTACCAGCTGCTGGATCCCTACTTGACTGTGAGCGTGGACCAGGTGCGCGTCGGACAAACGAGCACCAAGCAGAAAACCAACAAGCCCACCTACAATGAAGAATTCTGTACCAATGTTACGGACGGTGGCCACATGGAGCTGGCGGTCTTCCACGAGACCCACATGGGATATGACCACTTCGTGGCTAATTGCACTTTGCATTTCCAAGAACTGCTGCGCACTGCGGGCGCTTCCGACACCTTTGAGGGCTGGGTAAGTAGTCCATACTTATCAGCCCCCTTGGCGAGTCCTTTTATCCAGTTCCTTCTCCTCCTCTCCTTGTCTCTGAGTCTGTGGAAACTCGAACCAAACTTGGATTTCCCGCATCAAGTGACCACGGCACCGATGTCACAAACTGGTGGGTTTGTGCTAGTGCAGGTCTGTTGATGTGGGAGGCTTGCTTGGGCATCCACTGTTGGAAAAGCAGACTGGACTAGCGGAAAGTGCTTTCAGGGAAGCTGTTAGAGGCTAGCCTTCGCTGGTGGACAAAGGGCCTCATTTCCTCTTTAAGTGGAGAGTCGTACCCGGGATAGAGCAGAAAAAATGACACTTTATAACAATTTCTTCAAACTCGTGGTGGGACACTCCATAAGGCATTGTTCCTAGTATCTATGAATACATGTCGGCGCACCTGTACAGACATGCACGTGCATTACATATAATGGCCACACACACTATACTGGATTCGAGATTCTTGCCTGTATATGCATGAACACCTAAGTCTGCACACTTGCAAAGTGTTCTTATTGGGCGGTTTTCTAAATAAGTGGGATTTATAAGTGTTTTCTCACAGTTTCAGGTTTGTCCTAATTAGGATGCAGTGAGATTTAGTATTGTATTTATTACTGCTGCCTTGGGCATGAGGATTTATTTATGATTACAAATGCCTTTTGGGACAGTACAAAAAATAGTATTATTGATATTGTAGCATTCACAGCTTTCCAATTGTCTGTGTTTTTTACATGAATTACATTATCTGTTGGTATTACTGTAATTCAGTGTGGTATTATTGTAATTCGATGTGGTTAGCCCAAGTACAATCAGCTGTGTAAAGAAATTAAATGGTTTAAGTTAGGTAGTATGGAAAAAAAATCTTTAAAACTGAGGAACTAGTTGATTATTGAAGTCATATTCTTAGCTCAGACTGGTAATAGTGTAGGTCTAATAGATAGATTTGGGGGTCAGAAGACATGAATTCTGTTTGTTCATACATTATCAGTTATGCCATAACCAAATCACTTAAACTTCCAAGCCTGTTTCCTCATCTATAAAATAAATTGCCCCCACCACCTGAGAGTAGTGAGCCAAATGCTTTGTAAAATAAAATATTATATGAAGGTGTGAGGTACTCTTTTTATCCATGTCAATGTGGAATTGACATTTATCATATGTCCTTTAGAAATTACCTTACGGGTAATTTAAAAAGCGAAATTGCTATTTACTTACCATAATTTTTGCCTTTTCTAGCACAATACCTAACACGTAGTAGGCATTTAATACTTATGGAAGGAAATCATAAGTTAATGATCATTGAATTGGGACTATGACCCTGGTTGCATGAGATACATTTTTTTTTTATGGTGAATAGTACATATAAATGGATGAGAGTAAGATTTGCAGGCTGGTGGTTATCAGGTTGAAAGAGAAGAAAAGAGCAAATGTTAGTGGGTTAGGATAAGTTGAGAAAGGCTTAAAAGCCTATATTTTGTATACTAGAAATATAAAAGTGTCTGGAAATTTTAAAACATGGACAAATTTAAGGCAGAAAAATAATTTCCCTAAGCAGGCAGTAAATTCTAGAAACATTTGAAATATTCAGAAGAACTTTTAAAAATTCATTTGATTGATTAGTCTATCACTTTGTTAGATTAGGAAATATTGCCTAAGATGTGGTTATTTTGTGAAGCAATCACATTTAAAGTATGTATAAGTATGTAGAAAGTTTATATCTGATATATAACATTGTTATATATTATGTTTTATAATGTGTATTATTTAAACATATATATATATATATATATATATATATATATATATATATATATATATATATATATATATATATGAATAGCTTAGTCATTACAGCAATTACAAATTTATTAGTTGGACTTATTTTTTAAACATTCAACTTCTGTTACAAGTAAAGTTATAGGGCATCTCAATGAACTTTAAGAAATTATCATCGTGGTTTTTTGCCAGTCTACCTGAAGCAAACAGACAATAAGAACAGAACAAATTATGTTTTCAGAGAATAGTACCTCTATCGTGCTCTACTATGGTGTTAACAAGTGATTGGAAAGCACTCTTTTTCGGACAAAAAAAATTCACCAAAAAAGTTAAAGTTTATTTTTGTGCACTTCTAAAAACTGAAGTCTTGCCCAGATAGAGAAAAGCTTTCTTTGTCCTTTCTTCTTTTTTTCTTGTTAACAACACTGACCATTTTCTTTCTCAAGCTGAAGGCAATGGAGGCAGTCAGAGTTTATGACCTATAATAATAATATTGCCACCATGTTGTAATCCCCTCCTGATTGTGTCCTTGTGATCCCATATGCCTCCTTGTGATTTCTGATTTTTCCAGGACCAAATGTCTGAATCCAAGTGCCTTTAGAAATATCAGATCCTAGAAGTGAGTGCTGCTGCTTGTTTTATAACCCAGTCAAATGTAAGAAAAAGAGCTATCATCACTCATACTTCTGCTGCCTTTGAATTTTGGGTCATGAGATGAACCTATAACATAAATTACCTGAAGACAAAATTTTTTTTTTCCTTTTAAAAAAATCTTCTGATTTTTTTTATTATTCCAAGTGGAGATGCAGATTGAATCTCACAAATATGTAGTTGATTTTACATAGGATTTTTTTTTACATTTTTATTATAGCTTTTTATATACAAAACATGCATGGTTAATTTTTCAACATTGATCCTTGCAAAAACTTCTGTTTCAACTTTTCCCCTCCTTCCCTCCACCCCCTTCTCTAGATGGCAGGTAGTCCCATACATGGTAAATATGTTAAAATATATGTTGAATACATTACAGATTTTACATAGGATATTGAGAAGTAAGTATGTAAGGAAAATGCATTCTTAGATATCAGTAAGGCTTTGATGTCTCTTACTGGACAAGATTTGCAATGATTTGATATTGTGTATAATTTTCCATGAAGAATTAACAGATGCATGATTTTAAGAAAGCATTTTGTGACAGTGAGAATACCATAGTTTTAAATAAGCACTTGTTCTTAACAGAAAAAAAAAATAAATGATTATAGGGAAGGAATGATTAAAATTATGTTGTTTATAGTCCTTTGATGCATTAGTATTTAGTGATAAGGCTAGACCTGGTTCATTTTAATATTCTTTGAGAGTCTGCATCACATCATAGAATGGAATGAGCTTTGGATTCCATCATTCCATCTCTCACTCAAGATATCATAAACTAGTTCTAGTAATTGAATTTTAATTCTGGCCTTCATCCTTACTAACCATATGACCTCAGGAATGTCACATGCCCTAAGTCTCAGTTTGTTCTTTTGTAAAAAGATAGTGGGGACAAGCAATATAATCTCTAACATTTCTTCCAATCTAGATTACTATGAATATATTGATGAGACTAAGAGGTCCAAGTGTAGAAAATTCCTTGTTCACATATTAAAAAAATAGTCATAAAAGACCCCAGTGTTTAAAATATATAATCTGTTTGTTCTATTGTATCTGATTCTTTGTGACGCCATTTGGTGTTTGTTTTGGTTTTTTTTTTTTTTTTGCAAGAACATTGGAATGGTTTGCCATTTCATTTTCCAGCTAATTTTACATATGAGGAATGGAGGCAAACAGGGTTAAGTGATTTACTCAGGTTCACAATAAGTTTCTGAGGATATATTTGAACTGAGGTCTTTGTGATCCAGGATTCTGTCCACCTTACTGCCCATTATGCTTGTTATGAAGTAACAGATGAACAGCAGAAGTGACCAACAAGAAAAAATGGGAACCTAGGAAGTCTTTCTTAAAATATTGAAAACAATGGAGACTAACCAATAGAACCTGGATCTTATTTTATTTTTTATGTTTTATCCTAATGTGAGAGACAAATTTAATAGTAATTAGCACTGATGTTTAAAGGAAAATCTAACTTTCCATAATGGTGTATGTACTTACTTGGAAGTTAAGTTCCTGTTTCCATTTTTTTATTTCCTTTTTTATTTCATAAAATTTGACCCAAAATGCTAGGAGCAGATTTATTTTGTCATTAGCTGCAATACGATACAGATGAAGACAGTTTCATACTGTATATATACTTGAATTTAGACAATTGATGCTTAAATATTGGCTCTAAGATTTAAGGTAAATTTATTACTCTTTTTTTTCCTTGTCTGTAAAATGGGGATAATCGATATTGTATTATTGTGGCAATCAATGGAGATATTGCATAGAAAAATAGTTTGCAATTCTAAACTGTTAGGTAACTATAAGTGAAGCTGTTATGAGCTCCATCTTTTTTCATGAAGTTCTCTGTACTTTTTGCCCCTTTTGAAAGTGAATATGGCAAGTCTACGAAAAGAAGAAAAAATACTGAGATTGAGTTAATAGTTGAAGTTGAGTCTCAACTCTGATTTAACATCTTTGTGACCTTAGGTAAGGCACAATCTTTTAGTCTCAGTCTCTTCCTCTGTAAAATGTGGATGATAATATCTGTACTAGTATTTATTTCACAGGCAGGGTTGTTAATGAGGGAAACATCTCACTTAAAGAGAAATATTATTTGGATAATTATCAGTTATTACTAGGAATATCACTGTTGCTCAGAAAAGAGGCCAGGGTAAGTGTGTGTAATGGATTGATAAAAATCTACCTCTTCTCTTGAGATCACACCTTCAAAACATATTAGTCTTAGAAATTTTGGAGCCTTTCAGTACTGGGGAAAGCCTTAGTTTTAAAGCACTTAGATGAGTCTGGCATAGTGGCTACTTCACATGTGGTTTGATAGAATCCATTTCTGATCAGAAAGAGAAAATAGAATTCTGGAGGTTTCCCATGATGGCAACCACAGTTAATTTTTTGATCATTTGCACAATATTTATAATCAATCTGAATTTATTCACTTTAATTCTGAATATGTTCAGCAGCATTTAAAGAAGTCATAGATCTAAAACCATAATGAAGTATTTAAAAACAAGATTCTTTCATTAGGAAAGGAAAGAGAAAAACTTCAGCCCAGTATAGGATCATAGAATGGACTCTTAGCAATATTTTGGGAAAGGAAACTGAAAAAAATCAGAAAGTTGGATAACTTGTCCTAATTATAAAATGAATCAGTTGCAGAGATAGTTTTTTTAAACAATAAACCAATTTTTTTACCATTTCTTGCAAAGCCAATTTGCTAAACATTTAGATGCTTAATTTTTATTGTAAAAATATTTTATAAACTAGTCAGTTTTATCTCTTTTAATTTTAAGATGCAACTTTAAACATTTTAATGTAGGAGATGGAGCCCTTTTGGAGCTACCTCTTAATTTGAATGTATACTAAGCAATTAATGAACTTGGCCTTTTGTAGTTGTTTAGTCTTGAAAAAAATAGAATTTTTTTTATTATAGCTTTTTATTTACAAGATATATGCATTAGTAATTTTTCAGCATTAACAATTACAAAACCTTTTGTTCCAAATTTTCCCCTCCTTCCCCCCATACTCTCCCCCACATGGCAAGTAGACCAATACATGTTAAATATGTTAAATTATATGTTAAATACAATATATGTATATATATGCATACAGTTATTTTTCTGCACAAGGAGAATCTGACTTTGAAATAAATTAACCTGTGAAGGAATTCAAAAATGCAAGCGGACAAAAACAGAGGGATTGGAAATGCTATGTAGTGGTTCACACTCATTTTCCAGAGTTCTTTCACTGGCTGTGGTTGGTTATATTCATTATTAAACAAATGGAACTGATTTGGTTCATCTTATTGTTGAAGAGAGCCATGTCCATCAGAATTGATCATTGTATAGTATTGTTGTTGAAGTATATGATGATCTCCTGGTACTGCTCTTTTCACTCAGCATCAGTTCATGTAAGTCTCTCCAGGCCTTTTTGAAATCATCCATAACATCCATCTACCACGATTTATTCAGCAATTCTCCAGTTGATGAGCATCCATCCAGTTTCCAGTTTCTAGGCACTGCAAAGAGGGCTGCCACAAACATTTTTTCACATATAGGTCCTTTTCCCTTCTTTAAGATTTGCTGGATCAAAGGGTATGCACAGTTTGATGGCTTTTTGATCATAGTGCCATTTTGCTCTCCATAATGGTTGGATCTATTCACAGTTCCACTAACAATATGTCAGTGTCCCAGTTTTCCCATATTCCCTCCAACATTTCGTCATTATTTGTTCCTGTCATCTTAGCCAATCTGACAGGTGTGTAGTGGTATCTCAGAGTTGTCTTAATTTGCATTTCTCTGATTAATAATGACTTGGAACACAGTTTCAATTTCATCATCTGAAAATTGTTCATATCCTTTGATCATTTATCAGTTGGAGAATGGCTTGATTTCTTATAAATTAGAGTCAATTCTCTATATATTTTGGAAATGAGGCCTTTATCAGAACCTTTGACTATAAAAATGTTTTCCCAGTTTATTGTTTCCCTTCTAATCTTGTCTGCATTAGTTTTGTTTGTACAAACCTTTTCAATTTGATATAATCAAAATTTTATATTTTGTGATCAATAATGATCTCTAGTTCTTCTTTGGTCACAAATTCCTTCCTCTTCCACAAGTCTGAGAGGTAAACTATCCTATATTCCTCTAATTTATTTATGATCTCATTCTTTATGCCTACATCATGAACCTATTTTTACCTTATCTTGGTGTACAGTGTATGGGTCAATGCCTAGTTTCTGTCATACTAGTTTCCAATTTTCCCACTAGTTTTTGTCAAACAGTGAATTCTTATCCCAAAATCTTGGGTCTTTGGGTTTGTCAAACACTAGATTATTAAAGTTATTGGCTATTTTGTCCTTTGAACTTAACCTATTCCACTGATCAACTAGTCTATTTCTTAGCCAATACCAAATGGTTTTGGTGACTGCTGCTTTATAATATAGTTTTAGATCTGGTACAGCTAGGCCACCTTGATTTGATTTTCTTTTTTCATTAGTTCCCTTGAAAGTCTTGATCTTTTGTTCTTTTAGATGAATTTTGTTGTTATTTTTTTCTAGGTCATTAAAATAGTTTCTTGGGAATCTGATTGGTATAGCACTAAATAAATAGATTAGTTTAGATAGTATTGTCATCTTTATTATAGTTGCTCTCCTTATCCAAGAGCACTTAATATTTTTCCAATTGTTTAGATCTGACTTTATTTATATGGAAAGTGTTTTGTAGTTTTGCTCATATAGTTCCTGACTTTCCCTTGGCAGATAGATTCCCAAATATTTTGTACTATCGGCAGTTATTTAAATGGAATTTCTCTTTGTAACTCTAACTGTTGTATTTTATTAGTGATATATAAGAATGCTGATGACTTATGTGGGTTTATTTTGTATCCTGCAACTTTGCTAAAGGCGTGGATTATTTCTAAGAGCTTTTTAGTAGAATCTCTGGGGTTCTCTAAGTATACCATCATATCATCTCCAAAGAGTGATAATTTGGTTTTCTCTTTACTTACTGTAATTCAAAAGGATGATTTCTTAAGAGCCACCACCATTTGCTAGGAATGAGAATAAATTAACTCATTACTCAGTCATTTATGCAGCATTCGTATTAATATTTACATTGTTTCTTATAATATATTCTTAACGGGAGGCAGGTTATACATATCATTGTGTATTTCTTAGCATAAATATACTTTTTGTGCTACAGTTTATAAGTTATGTCCCCATTAGTTGTGTCATAAGGAGGACTGGATATTACATTGCTTGTTTTCTTATTTATTCTAGGGGTCCATTCCCTCTGGCATAGTAATTAATGTCAGAGTTCTGATGGGTCTGTAGTTGCTAATCTATATCCACTCTAGGTGATGACCAAATAATGACAAGATTCTATAAATCACCCATAGGACAGACATTTTAATTAAATGGATGATCAATTTCAGCAGTCCAGGATAGTGTGGTGTTTGTTTATTTTAATGCTATGCTGAAGGATCGTGGGAGGCTAGACATTTTTGGTGAGACATAATACTGTCAGAAGGGAAATTTATCAATATTATGATGGTATTGTGTTTCGGTGCATACTATAAATTTCAGCAGTAATTGCCAAGACTCACAGAATTTCTAGATTAGAATTTGTGAGTTTGTGAATATACAAGCAGTACAGTGGTGTTTTTTTTTTTAATATGTATCTATTTCTTTCATTAGAAATTCTCTTTAGCTTTACTGATATGGACCTAGGCTGAATTTTGACTTTGTCACTTCTGTTCTACTTGTGAAATTTTGGCCAAATCACAACTTCTGGACCTCAGTTTTCTCATCTGTAAAATGGAAGGGGGTGGTAAACTACACGACCAGTTATTTCCCTACAAGCTTTCTACCTATGTTTCTGTGATGTTTTAGTCACATCTGTCTTTACCTCACTTCTTTAGTGTAATGGAGAAAATATCCCAAAGCGATTAGCAAAAAAGTCCCAACTATGTTGCTGTTGTAAAGAGTAAGACAGGATAGCATCTCTGTGGTTGAGCAATTCATTATCAACTTAATCAGTTAGCATTTACTAAGTGCCAAAATGTACAGGATTCTACAAAAGGGACCATAAAAAGAATAATTGCTTCTGCCTTCTAGACCTGGTACTTTGCCCACCTAAAATATTGTCTCCATTTTCACATGATAGAAAATTTGGTCCTGATTGGCTTGTTCTTCCTGGAGCTGAAATTAGTTGCCCCAAGAGGTAAGGAATTAATACCCAACAGAACACAATTCTTGTGGGGTACTGGTACTAAGTTCAAGGAGCAGAGGCAAAGCCTCGAGCAAAATGGAAAGAGATGAAAGCTCTGAAACAACTAGGAATCACTACACAGAAAGGAGAGAATGAATCTGAGGACTATGTGAAGGTCAAAGAAAACTAGTTATTAGGCAGATCAATGGAACAGTTTAGGAGAGAGGTTTGTTGTGCACTTTTAAGTGGGGAATGTGTGTGCGCAGCAACTGAACATTAAATATTAGACTGGTTTAAAGCAGACTGCATCAAATTTTTTGTTCTTGTACATTTGAATTTAATATTTTATATCTTTTTAAGTTAAAAATTTGTAAGTAGCCTCCAGATTGATTAGAACAATGGAATGAGTCTAGCAATTTCAGGT